>NC_091444.1:58174073-58474073 GCF_964237555.1 Oryctolagus cuniculus | reverse complement strand
AGAGAATTTTTAAAAATCAGCATTAGCTCCTCTTTGCCCTTTATATCACATTCACGCTACTAAACCTGTGTCTCTTGGTTGTCCTATTGTGTAGACTAATGATTTTATACAATCTCATTTATCTCCAAATTGCTATTTAAATATTATTTTCCTACAATCGCCAACAACTATACAGAGATAACCTTCTTTAATCTTTACAGTATATTCCTTTAATTCTTCAAAACTCAATTTAGGTTTCCCAGCTTCTTTTCATTTATCAATGGGGTTTCTCTCCAAAAAATCAAAAACAAAAATCTGTCTCTCTATTTATATTTCATGTGTTAATATGTCCATTTCTTCTGGCTGTCTAACACTTGTGTGAACAGATACTAAATTTCTGGAAGAGAAGTGCTATATCTTATGCATGCCCTTAAAAGTGTCCTAAACTTATGGCATTCATCAGAAGTCTAAAGCAAATAGCCCTTAGCAAATATTAATAAAAGGACAAAAGAAGAAAATACCAAAGTGGTTAACTGCCATTGTTAGACAAATTAGTATTAGTTGCCCAGGGGTTAAGGGTTCTATCACTTTTTTGCCAATCTTCTGAATGAAGCACTCATTCTAAATGTGTTATGCTAACATAATACATGATGGACAGATGTTCACTTGCAATGAGTCGACAACAGACTTATTCCTGTCAAGGTTTATTTGTATAACCATCTTGTCCAGCCATATGTATAACCACTTGATCTGTGAGAATTATGAGTTCATTTACATTCTCAGGATGATGGGAAGCCATAAAAAGGTGTAGGAGTTCTATCAAAGTACTCCAGATGTTCAGCACCAAAAGTTTAACACTTGACATTCAAATGGTATATTATATGCAACTAGCCTGGTTAATATTTACTTTCAGGAACCCTTTAGTGCTTGTCTTTTCTTCTCCTTAAATGGCAATTCTTTATTACCATCTTTGCAAGATGTCAGTAATTATTATTCTAAAAGATATGACTGATGATTACAATTTTTCAGAGTTAAATGTTTCATAAAATACTGTAATTTATAATTCACAAACGAGCTAATAAAATGACAACATGTGATTTAATATACATATACATACTCCTACCAAAATATCTAGAAATAAGTTATCTCACAGATTTGGTCTGAAATTGTATTGCCTCCACCAAAACTCATGTTGAGATTTCATTCCTCAATAAGGCACTGTTGGAAGGTGGGATCCAGTGGGAGTTATTGAGGTCATGGGACAAAGGCTTCATGAATAAATTAATGCCCTCTGTGCAGAAGCGAATGAGTTTTCTTTTATTTCTCTTTTTAAAATTTTATTTAAGTTATACAAGTTTCACATATTTCATCAATGAGTTTTCAGTCTCACAAGACTGGGTTACTTTCCATGAAATCAAGTTGTTACAAATCAAGGTTGTCTGTTGTATTTGTCTCTTCTGCACACACCTGCCTGCCTCCTTTTCTACTCTCTGCCAGGGACTGAATGAAGTATCATGTAGCCCTCACAACATGTTGTTGCCCAGTCTTGTACTTTACTGTCCCCAGAACAATTCTCCAGAATAAACCTGTTTCTTTTAAAAATCACCCAGTTTCAAGTGTCCCATTTTAGCAACAGAGAATGAACTAAGAAAAACACTAGTAGGGTTTTTTGTTTAATTGTATGAAAATATAAACAAAATACTTTCAGAATTTTTGGTTCATTTAGATAATACAACTAGAGACAGCTAAATAAAATAACTAGTGACAGCTACACTGGATAGATCATGAGTCCTTGTCTAAAAGAAAGACTTGTGCCACTTTTTATATTCAGAGGAAGTTGAGAGAGTAGAGAGGACATAAGACGAGTTAACAACTTTCTTCTTTGATAAAGAAGCCCTGTTGATGAGAGGAATATCATCTACAGATCAGTACCCTTATTAGTAAACACCCTTCTGGGCGAGATCCGTGCTGCAGATACAGCTCATTCGGAGATTGGGGAATGAAGAGAACAGTAGGGACATTCAGGTCTTGCCTCTCCTTGCCTGGTAAAGGGTGCTCAGAAGGTGCAGAACAAGCTGAGTGTGGGAGAATAAGTAAAAAAGTAAAACTCCTTGACAAGTTGTAGTTACAAAGTTTGATCACTTAGTCATGATGTTTCAGCCAAATATTAGTTACTGTTTACTTCCATATATGCTTCACTCTGGCAGAGAAACCAGTTAGCTTTTCCCACATGTGGGGTCAGGCCAGTATTGTATGGGTTTGCCTCCCATTCTGAAGAGGAATCTTTCAAAAACCTGTAGGCATTCATGTCAATATTCCAAAGTCTAGTAAGACATCAGTTTTCCGTGGTAGCTATTATCCTTGGTTGGCTTTCTTATGCTTCTGTGGATATTCTTGTGCAATTATTGCCTGAAAATTTTAAATGATGATAATTGACTCTCATTATAACACAAGTAATAGGTGCTCATTCTAAAACAAAATTTTTAATACATGCAAGGTTACCCAAGATCTTATGGAAGGCCTTTCAGCTAAGGGCAGCTGTGGGTGCCTGCCTTTGTTCTCCATGTTGGAAAGTTAAGAGTCAGGGCAAGTAGGCACAATGAGTTAGTCAATGCAAAACTTACTAAATTTAGACTTTGATGTGCTGATTTGGAGAAACCAATTTCAAACATCCTTGAATGTGTATGTGACAATTGTTGGACAACAAATTCAAAATCAATGCTCCAAACTTAAACACAAATGACTTTCTATAAATAGCCTTATTGGGAATAAGAATGGATATTCATGTTTCCTTACAATGGTTTGAGTAGCATTTACTCTGGAGAAGATAGTGACTCCAGAGAAGATAGTAGATTTGCATGAACACAATTTTGGAAGAGTTCTGTTAAGATCTGAATTGTGTCCCCTCCCTCAAAAGTTTATATGCTGAAATTCTGACCTATAGTACCTGAGGACATGATTGGACTTGGAGACGTGGTCTTCACAAGGGTGATTAAGTTACTGTGAGGTCACCAGAGTGGGCTCTGATCCAATGTGACTGTTATCATTCAAAGAGAAGGATATTAGGACAAAGAAGTACACAGAGAAATGACCCCCTGAAACACAGAGAAAATGGTGTCCTCTCGCTGATGAGAGAGGCCTCAGAAGAAATCATCTCTGTTGACACCTTGACTTCCAGGCTCCAAACCAAGAAAAAAATATCTGTTATTTAAGCACCCAGTCTGTAGTGCCTTGTTTTTAGCAAATAACTGCAGTTAATGATCACCCCATGGTCTGGCCTATGTAAGGCCATAGATGCCACTGTTTGTATGGCATTCAGATGATGCAGATGCCTTTCTTGATCATCCCAATAACGCATAGCTGTTAAACTGGTGCCTGAGAATCATCCATGTCAGAAAAGTCAAGAAAGAGGGGGTGGGCCTTGTGTAATGACAAGCAGCCTCTTGCTGGTGTTAGATTGTAATGCCACTGCAAATCTAGGATTACAGCCAGGTGTCTGATGTAGTCTGTTGGACCTCTGCATGGTTATACTTTCAACCTTTGCCTTACTTTTGATGACAGGGTAAGAGTTAAATGGAAGTTATCCTGACAACCTGAGGTGGATTCACTGAAATCTTAGCTCTCCTGACCCCCATAATGGCAGAGTGTGAAATAGGCTAAATAGATAAGTCATCTCACTGATTCAAACCAAAGTCTTTGTCTCACCAGGGAGCTACTTGTTCAGGCTTAGATGTTAAATTTGGCACAGTGGATGTATTTGCAAACTCCTTCACTTTGAAAGTTCATAATTTAGCCTCAGAATCAGCCCTTAAGGCATTCGGATCTGGCTGAAGAGCCCATGAGAGTATTTTAGGCATGGAAAGCCAAGACACTCTGGCAAAAAAAAAAAAAAAAAAAAAACCACCTAAATGAAAGATCTTTGCGAGTGAGATCCCAGTGGAAAGAATGGGGCCATCAAAGATGGAGGTACCTTTCTCTGAAGGTCTGAATCGGGGAGAGAACTTCCACTTTGGCTATGACCCTGTCTGAATAAGATCGAAGTCGGCGAACTCAAAAGGCTTCCATAGCCTGGGCAACTCATGACTAGAGCCTAGGGAGATTACTGACGCCATAAACAAGAGTGTCAAATTGTTAAGTCAACAACAGGAGTCACTGTGTACTTACTCCTCATGTGGGATCTGTCCTTAATGTGTTGTCCAATGTGAAGTAATGCTATAACTAGTACTGAAACAATATTTTATTCTTTGTGTTTCTGTGTGGGTAAAACTGATGAAATCTCTACTTAATATATATGAAATCGATCTTCTGTATATAAAGATAATTGAAAATGAATCTTGATGTGAATGGAATGGGAGAAGGAGCGGGAGATGGGAGGGCTGCGAGTGGGAGGGGAGTTATGGGTGGGGGAAAGCCATTGTAATCCATAAACTGTACTTTGGAAATTTATATTTACTAAATAAAAGTTTAAAAAAAATCTCACTTAAGTGAGGAAAAAAAAAAGAAAGTTCATAATTTAGTAACAAAGATAAATCCAGTAGCTAAATATTTTCCGCTATAGAATTGACCCTCAAAGAGAGAAGAGACCTCAGATTTTTTGAATTGAAGTATTTTTCATGACTATTTGCCTGGAACCTAGAACAACTCAGAAGGAGGTTGAGTTTTCTAACCCAGAAGAGTTTAAAGTTTATTTTTCTCAAAACTCCTTAAAGATGGTACATGCTAAATCATATTCTGATATGAAATTGGTCACTTCATGTCATCCAGTCAAGAAAAGAAATACAATTCTGTTCAAGGATTAAAGCTAGTGTAACAATAAAATAGGCTAACTGGAGTGCCTATTAAATCAGGACACATAATACGGAAATTTGACTATTTGTGGTCCTCATCCTGTGTAATCGCTCTTCATTAACCAGGCCTTTTTGCCATAGACAACCCTCAAAAATCTCAATTTTTATCATCAAACACCAATGATAGAGTGATGTCAGCAAAAGTGGCAAAGTAAGGATTTCTGAAAATGAGCTCCTCCATAACAAAAGTGGGGGGCAAGGCACAACTGTCATATAAAATCAAAGAAAAATGAGAAATAAGAGATAAAATGAGATGATGATGGAATAAAAAGATTTTCAGGCATGCTAATTCTGAAAAAATTAACTTCATAGGTACCACATTCATTTTCATGAAGGCAAGGACAACTGGGTTCCACTAAAATAAAGTACCAAGAAGATTCTCTGGATTCCACTTATATCCTTGTGCTAGAAAATAATCAGTTCAAATAAGAACAGGAAGATGGAGTCTTTCTAGAAAACAACTTCAAGCCAAGATTTTTAAAAATATAATGAATAGAATGCTTGTGGGATGACTATTAGAGTTATATCAGAGAATTTTTGATAATTTAGAAAATTTAAAATCTGAAATAATGAAAAGTGCAGAAAATGTGCATATATAATAAGTAAAGTATTATCTTGCTGATCAGTATAAGAAAAAATAATCCAATGCAATTCATTATACAAATAATATGAAGAGATTATGTACTCAACTATAAACTCAAATGGCTAATCCACAAAGAAAAATTTGACCGAGAATTAGAGAAATTAAAAGTAAACCAGAAGTGACATATCATTTCACATCCATCAGATAGATTTTTTTAAAAAAAAAAGTAAATCTAGTAATGTCAAGTGTTGTGAAGGGTGAAGGCCAGTGGGGATAGTTTTATGCTAGTTGTCAGAGTATAATTTGGTCTACTTTGAAGATCAAATAGACAATGTGCAGTAAAGTTGAAGCTGTGCATGTTCTGTAACCCGGGATTCAAGTACTGAAGGAATTCTTGCAGCAGTAAACAAAAATATTTACTATGGTCATATACTATAGTATATGATTATTTATAATAATATTTTCTGTTTTTTTATATGTTGAAAGTGTTTGTTTTTTTAAAAATGGATAGGAAGGTCATGAAGAAATTTATATCTGTATCAAAGTATTCTGAAAAGTACAGAGGTGGAAGAAAAAAGCATAGTAGATTGGGGGGGGAGAACAAATGCACAAAATATAGCACAGATGAGTGACAGAGCAGAATACAGGTGGAATTTCAGACTGACAGGAATAGCAGAAACTACTAGGTCACAAGTGTTGAGATGAGCCTTATAGAAACGCAAACCAGCTTTCTCCCAACATGCTGAATGGAGAATATGAGATCCGAGCTTATCCTCTGTCTTGGCCTTAAAGAGGGAATTTAATAAGGCAACCAGGGTGTTACCCCACCACATTTTCCTCATCTGTAAAGGACTAGGCAGGCTCTAAGGTATTTTAGAACTCTTATATCTGCATGAAAAGATTTTTGATGTCTACCAGCAGGACACATAATATTGTTCATTTTCTAATTGCATTCTTTTATTCTCAAAATTATAATAGCATATTATCTACCCACTTCCTATCTATTACAGTGCTTTTCCTTCCCTGTTTCTCCAGATAAGAATTTTTCAGCCTTGTTCTCTAAATATGTCTTGGTCTCTATTCATATTCAACATTTCCTTTAATTCTTAGGTTATTTCACACTACAAAAAAACCACTTTTTCCTACCCTTTCCTCAAATGTTGGTTCCAATGCATTTCATTCAAGGAAACAATTTTTCCAGAATATTTTGGAAACAAATGTGATCCAAAAGGTCAATATATACAATGCTACTAACAATGATACTTCAGGTTGATTTATATTCTATAATCTACATTGAAAAGATAATCCATATGCATTTATATTATATGTACAGCAGGTAATTTCCATTTCAGGTACAAAATATTTAGGAAAATGAATGTCTTGTTCATTTTTTTATTCAAAGCAAATATAAAATAACTTAGCTACCAACAGTAGCAGAATAAATATCTTTTACAATCTAAGTATACTTCAAGTAGGAATCATTTGACTTGCAAGATCTGACTTGGATGTTACTTGGCATGTTCATTTTTGCTTTCATTTATTTATTTGACAGGTGTCGCTCCCTCTCTTCGTGGAGGAGCGACACAGGACCCTGCACTGTTCTTTTGTCTGCTTGACCCTCCCCAGGTTTGCTGCTGGTTCTTCCCGGGTTGGCTACCGACCCTTCCACCTCCGTGGAAGGGCGGCTCCCCCTGCCACTTTCCCCACTTCCGCGGGGGAGCGGCACACTGCCGGCCGGCTCTCTCGGGGGCTGCTCAGATGTTCCTCAGGTGTTCCTGGTGCATGTTGTCTCTCTCCTCCTTTATAGTCCTCTTCCGCCAATCCCAACTCTGCTACCCACACGCCGAGTACGCTGCTCTCCTCCAATCAGGAGCAGCTCCTACAGCTTGTCAAGTTGGTGAGAAGCAGCTGTGTAGAAGCTGTTTGCTCCTCTCCCAGCGCCATATTGTGGGAGAGCAGATGCATAGAATAAGTCTTAATTCCAGTAACAGTCTAGTCCGAGTTGCTCCCCACAGACAGGCAAAGACACATAGAGAGATATAGACAGAGAGGCAGAGAGAGCTCCCATATGCTGATTGTTTCTCCAAATGTTTGAAATATCACGGACAGGGCCAGGCTGAAGCTTGGAGCCAGGACCTAAATCTAGGTCTCCTGCATGGGTGACAGGAACCCAATTACTTGAATCATCACTGCTACCTTCCAGGGTCTGCATTAGGTTTATTTTTGTGTATTAAGTTCTAAAATGCATATATATCAATTTTTTTAAAAGTTTAGCTTGTTATATTTCTATGTTCAGAACATTGTACACGTTGGAAATCAAAAAAACAAGCAAATAAAAACTGAGGAAATGTAAACTAACAAGGCAACTTCATTGGAGACATGACAAGCTTTCGAACCGGGGCTAAAACCCAGTGAAATAAATCAAAATAAGCAAAATACAAAATATGACATAAATAAAATATTTTATTTTGACTATTTTAAATTCTCATTTTATTTGAAAAGCACAGACAGATGAGACGAGAGAGAGAGAGAGAGAGAGAGAGAGAAGAGAGAGGGAAAGAACATGAAATCTTGGAGAACCCTGAGAAAACTCCTAGACTTGGCAGCCCGCAGGGTAGTCTAATACCAGTCCTGACTACATTCTAGGTGATCTGACTCGTTAGGTGAAACAACCAGAAATCTCTGAGTGGTGACAGCCTTTAACGTGGGATGTGTTACAGTGATGGTTTGATTCAGAACAGAATCCACCCAAAGCAGGGGAACACAACGGGTGTGTTGAGTACATAGATTATCAGAGCCCCAGCCAAGTAATCTGCCAGCACACTGTCCAAGGCACTAGCCACTAGTACAGGAAGCTGTTTAAATTTACATGTTTTAAGAATAAATAAAATTAAAGATTTAGATCCTCAGTTCTCATTCAGGTGCCCAGAGACTGGCCTACTGAACAGCACATGCTTTAGATCATTTCAGTCATCCAGGCAGTCTTGCTCTTAAAGAGCACCCCAGGAACCAGCAACAAGGGCATCACCTGGATTTTTTTTCAGAACCTTAGACCCCAGCGCATCTTAGAGCGGCCTGCGTTCATAGTAAAGTGTAAGGAGTACTGGTCTAAAATTCATTCCAGGACTCCAGTGACTGAAAGCACGTGAGAAGGGCCGGCGGTCGGGGCACCGGATTCTGTCCCGGTTGCCCCTCTTCCAAGCCAGCTCTCTGCTGTGGCCAGGGAGTGCAGTGGAGGATGGCCCAAGTACTTGGGCCCTGCACCCCATGGAAGACCAGAATAAGTACCTGGCTCCTGCCATCGGATCAGCGCAGTGCGCCGCCGCAGCGAGCCAGTCGCAGCGGCCATTGGAGGGTGAACCAAGGGCAAAGGAAGACCTTTCTCTCTGTCTCTCTCTCTCTCACTGTCCACTCTGCCTGTCAAAAAAAAAAAAAAAAAAAAAAAGCAAGTGAGAAAGCTGAGTGAGATAGAATGACTCAGAAGACTGTAGAAGTATCATCTATGAGCCCAGTTTACCCAAAGTCTACCCAAATATCTATGGATGCCCAGTATATAGTTGTGCAACTACTTTCAAATCCTTCTTATGGAGCTAAAATAGTCATGTTCTGTCTATTTTCATCTCACATAACTTGGAAACAAATACACAAATAAGCAAATAACATTTGCTAAGTAATTACTATTTGTCTGACATTATGCTGGGCAGTTAACAGATATTTTTCAAATAATAATAATTTGTAAATAAGTTCCTTTCAAATCAGAGGATCACTGATGATTTATTTGTGCTTGAACAAGGATAAAAATCAGGACCAAGATGACACAGATAATGAATAGGACAGCCAAATTTTAACAAATGAAATTTCTTCGGTTTTTGTTTGTTTGTTTGTTTGCTTTTTAACCAACAAGAGACATGTGCTCTGATTTTTGCTTTGAGGCCTAGAATTTCTAGTCATAATTATTACCTTAGCAGAAATTAAATAGAGCTTATTTGAGATTTATTACAAAAAAAATTGAGATTTTGTGCAAGGTCTCAGCAGTGCTGAAAGGAAATATTAAAAACTTGCTAAAAACATTTCGGTCTTCTGAAGAGAGTCTCAGTGGCATGAACAGAGAATCTGCCCTTGAAGTGACATTCAAGGTTCTTCTCTGCACACTGAGAAAGCTAAATCTCAGTGGTTCTCCAGCTTCTCAGAGGTCTACCTTTCTCCATGAAATAATAACTTTATTTCACCCTGTCATTTCCCCAGAATCAGACACTACTAGGATCTCTTACTTGCTGACAGATCAAACTGCAAAATTCTTAATGCAGGCCAAATCGAATGCTCTATTGATGAGCACAGGATTTGGTAAAGTCATCAAACAATTCTGTCCAGATAGCAATAAAGAAAATGTGACCACTGTGGACAGATTCATTTGGTTTATTCCCAAAGTTTATCCTTACACAAAGGATATGATTCTTCAAATCGAAGCCAAATCTGTAAAAGGAACAACTAAAGCTAATCTTTTGCAAGTTACTTTTACTTTTTTTTTACTTTTAAGCAAGCACACATAACTATTCTCTTAGTAGAAAATTTAAAGAAAACAGAATCCTATAGAAAAAAGCATATGGTGCTTTTGTGCAGCAAAATGAGCTGCTGCCTGCTACAAAGTCATCCATGTAGGAGCCCCGGTTCCTGGCTGCTCTGCTTCCAATACAGTTCACTGCTAATGTGCTTGGGAAAGCGGTAGATGATGGTTCAAGTACTTGGGCCACTTACTAGTCATGTGGGAGTCTGAGATGGAGTCTTGGAATCCTGGCTCAGCCTGGCCCAGCCCTGGCCATCATGACCATTTGGGGAGTGAACCGGAGGATGGAAGATTCTCTCTCTCTCTCTCTCTCTCTCTCTCTCTCTTTCTCTCTCTCTCTCTCTCTGTCTTTGAACCAGCAGATGGACTATCTCTTTCTGTCTCTTCCTCTCTTTCTCTCACTCTTCCTTTCAAATAAATTAAATCAATCTTAAAAAATAAAGAAAAGGTAATGATAAGCTGTGAAATTCTCATTAAGTATAGAATAATTCCAACGTACAGTTCTTTGTCCTTAACTGTTAATTTAGTTTTCAAGTTAACCAACCTTCATCTTTTTGGAAACTTACTTTATATATTCTTAGTTGGTTTATATTCTTGCAATGTACAAATATCCATTTAATGTTTTAGAGGGAAATGCATGTTTTTTATACAACAAAATGTTTTTAGATACCACTGCACATTATTTTGACATTGTGTAGTAAAAAAAAAAAAATTCAGAAGCCACTATTTGTGTAAGCTTGGTAATACAAATGGGAAAGTGGGGAAACAAGTATCTTTAGTCTTAAAAAAAAGTTTTAAACATTTAGTGATTTTCATGTGTAGAAATTTTCTATAACCTCAGGATTCAGATCTAGGGTAAGTGAATGATAAAGCAGTAATGGGCATAAATTGTAAAGCACTTGTCCTAATAATACAATCTCTTTAAAAATTAATCTCAAAATTGTGAACTAAAAACAAATGAGAAATATAGCTATTGAACTGCAGGTCATCAGCTCACCCCTTGGGGGAGCTCATTTCATGCTGTCTTCGGGAAGAAATGCTATAGGCTGATGCGGGGAAACTGCAGTTCTGAAGGACATGCGCTGTGCCAGGGGCTGGCGTTCTAAGTGGAGATCAAAGGAGGCCTGAGTGTTCTTCCTTTTGAGGTGTTTCTTCCTTTCCTCCCCTGCTGCAGTTATGATAAGGGAGCCTAAAGATTGCTTCTGCCTGTAGGTCTTTTTAAACTTGAAAGGTGAACCAATAGAAACGACACAAAGGCCAGTGAATGTAGCTAACTGTAAGATAAAGGTTCAAAATAGCAAAATCTATTTCCTTTGTATACATTAGCAACACAAAATCAGAAACTGACATTCTTTAAAAATACCATTAAAGATAATTAGGACTAAACCTGCAAAATGTGACAATTGCCTCTACAGGAGAAGCTAAACAACATTGCTGAGATGAATTAAAGGGCCAAAAGTAAAAGGTGGTGTATTTTTGGTCAAAAGTTTCAATAATTTTAATATGATGATTAATTCTCCCCCAAATAATTCAATATTCAATCAAAATTCCAGGTGAGTTTGATATAAATCTATACTGACAATAAGGCATGGAAGGCAGTGGAGGATGTCCCAGGTGCTTGGGCCCTGCACCTGCATGGGAGACCAGGAGGAAGCACCTGGCTCCTGGTTTCGGATCAGTGCAGTGCACCAGCCGTAGCGACCATTTGGGGAGTGAACCAACAGAAGGAAGACCTTTCTCTCTCTCTCTCTCTCTCCCTCTCTCTAACTCTGCCTGTCAAAAAAAAAAGGAAAAATAATAGGATAAAATAATAGAGTCTAAAGATGATCCACCAAATACATATGAAATTATTTTTTGGACAATTTTTACAATGTTCAAAGGCAATTTAGTGGAGAAAGGATAATCGTTTTAGTAAATGTTACAGGAAAATCTGGACCCATGTACAAACCAAAAACACTTCTTTTAGAACTTCAATACATATCTTAACCATATATAAAAACTAACACAAAGTTGATCACAGAAATTTAAAGCCTAAAACTATATATATATATATATATAGTTATATATATAACTATATAGTGTTAACTCCTGTAAGAAAGCATAGGTAAAAATCTATAAGATCTTGATTTAAAGAAGGATTTCTTAGATATGACAACCAAAACTGCAACACGTGAAAGTATACATTGATACACTGGACTAAATAAAAATGCAGCACATTCAGGAGAGAGCATTTAGCTTAGCAGAATGTCTACATGTCTGGGTTCGATTTCCTACTCTGGTTCCTCACTCCATGTTCCAGCTAATGCAGGCCCTGAAAGACAGCGAAGTTACCTCAAGTTGTCAGGTTCCTGTCACCTACTTAGGAGACCAGGGCTGAGTTCCCAGTTCCCACCTTCAGCAGACTGCAGACTGTAGCTCCAGCCATCATTGGCATTTGGCTGGTAAACCAGTAGAGGGGAGCTCTATATCTGTTTGTCCATCTGTCTGTCTCTGTCACTCTCTGTGCCTCTCTGTGTTTCTGCCTCTCAAATGAATAAGCACAAAAATAAATAAATGGATAAGTTTTAGATATTAAAACCACTTGTTCTTTCAATGACACTGTTAAGTAAATGAGGACCAAAGTCATATATTGTGAAAAAATATTGATAAATCATCTTCCTGACAACAAGTATGTCCAGAAGATACAAAGTATCAAAAGTCACAAGTGAAAAAGCACTTGGTTTTCAAAATGCACAATATGCTTGAGCAAATGCTTTACCCAAGAGATACAATAATTTCAAACAACACAAGAATATATGCATACTGTTGGTCATCAGAAAAATTCAAATTAATGCCACTATAACACATTATTTGAATGATTAAAATTAGAAGGACTTGCTAGTGGAACTAGCAATGGAACTAAATATTTTGATCTAAAAAATTTTTTAAATTGAAATTCACGCTCAAGTTTTAAAAATGTACCTTGTCCATCAATATCTTGAACACTCCCAGTGCTTAATGGTTACTAACATGCTCACTAGTTCCAACAATGTGAAGAGTTGGAGTCTCATACATTGCTTATGAGACTACAAAATTTTACAAACATTTTGGAAAATGGTTTGGAGCTGTTTTTTTTTCTTTGTTTGTTTTGACAGGCAGAGTGGACAGTGAGAGAGAGAGAGAAAAAGGTCTTCCTTTGCCATTGGTTCACCCTCCAATGGGCGCCGCGGCCAGCTCGCTGCAGCCGGCGCACCGCGCTGATCCGATGGCAGGAGCCAGGTGCTTATCCTGGTCTCCCATGGGGTGCAGGGCCCAAGTACTTGGGCCATCCTCCACTGCACTCCTTGGCCACAGCAGAGAGCTGGCCTGGAAGAGGGGCAAGCGGGACAGAATCCAGCGCCCTGACCGGGACTAGAACCTGGTGTGCTGGCGCTGCAAGGCAGAGGATTAGCCTAGTGAGCCGCAGTGCCAGCCTTGGAGTTGTTTTTAAAAGTTAATTATTCACCTATCATCTAACATAATCATTCCTAGGCATTTACCCAAGAACAGTGAAATTATATGTCCATTTAAAGGTAAGAACATGAATATTTGAGCAACTGTTTTTCTTTGATAGCCCCAAACTAGAAACAAGGCAAATGTCTGTCAATAAGTGAATAGATAAGGAATCATGGTATAGACATTAAATCAAATGCTACTAAGAAGGAAGAAAATTAATTTGCATATTGCATGAAATTGATCCATGAAAAATATATGTATTTCAAAATAATATATTGAAATAAAATTACACGAAAGACAGAATAATGTATGACTCTATGTATATAACAATCTAGAAAATGCAAACTAATAATATATAGCAGAAAGCACATCAGTGATTGACAATGGGGTAGTGAGGAAGTTGAGATAGAAGGATTACCAAAGAATAAAAGGAAACTTTCAAGGCTAATGATTATGCCAATTATGTTGATTATTATAATATTATTACTGTTACATTTATATATCAAGATTTATCACATTTTAAAGTTTAAATATGTTAGCCGGCGCCGCTGCTCACTAGGCTAATCTTCCGCCTTGCAGCGCCAGCACACTGGGTTCTAGTCCTGGTTGGGATGCCGGATTCTGTCCTGGTTGCCCCTCTAACAGGCAAGCTCTCTGCTGTGGCCCGGGAGTGCAGTGGAGGATGGCCCAAGTCCTTGGGCCCTGCACCCATGGGAGACCAGGAGAAGCACCTGGCTCCTACCTTCGGATCAGCGTGGTGCGCCAGCCGCAGCACGCCGGCCGCGGCGGCCATTGGAGGGTGAACCAACGGCAAAGGAAGACCTTTCTCTCTGTCTCTCTCTCTCACTGTCCACTCTGCCTGTCAAAAATAAAATAAAATAAAAAAATAAAGTTTAAATATGTGCCCCCTATTGCATATCAACTAGCTTCAATATAGTTATTTAAACAAAGAATACTTTGATGATTGGGCAGGTAAATAGAATAGGTTACCTATAATCATGCAATTTGAAAATAAGCATCTATATAGCCCAATTATTCCAAATTTTATGTGATACTTGAAGTTTATCTTCAACATCAAGATCACAGTGTTGAATACATCTGGCTTGGAGGACTTCCCACCTTCCAAAGCAACTCCTAATAGCTTTGAGAGTTGGAAGATTTTAAAATAATTATAAAAAGCCAAAATTATTACCTTTAACTCTACAGTTGGAGAGGAAAACCTTCTCAGATGTCATTTTAAACTGAAAGCTAAGATAAGAAAAACTTATTCTTACAG
Source organism: Oryctolagus cuniculus (assembly GCF_964237555.1). Classification (NCBI taxonomy): domain Eukaryota; kingdom Metazoa; phylum Chordata; class Mammalia; order Lagomorpha; family Leporidae; genus Oryctolagus; species Oryctolagus cuniculus. The sequence continues at coordinate 58,459,350 of NC_091444.1, read as the reverse complement.
GGATATGATTTAAGCGCTTTCCAATCAGATTGGATAGTGCAACATTGTTACATTAGTGAGCCAAAGACGGCTGTATGTTGTTACTTCTCTGCATGCTGGGGCTCATTAGTTCAAAAATCTCACTGACAGAAGACTCAAGTTTTACAAACCCACTGTTCAAAACGTAGTCCAAATAAACATATGTCTATTTATCTATATTGAGCATCTTCTAGTTATAAATAAGATAAACCCTATGCTAAAAAGATCCCCACTTCCTTTCTGCGCTCTCTGACCCACAGGTTGCTCCTAGACACCTAAGCCCCCTAGACACCTAAGCTCCCACACCATTTCCCCTCCTCCGTAGCTCCCAGGAGCTCTCTAATTGCTTTTCTGAGTGGTAGCCTCCCCTATTCCAACTATATCCTCTAGATGCCTCGGGCTGTGAGGATGTCCCCAGCATACAAACCTGTCAAAGCGTCACCCAAATAAAGCTCATTGTGAGTTACTGCCACCTCATGGTCATATCATTTTTCATGATCAGTCCCAAAATCCATTGAACTCACCACACACTACAAGTGCAGAGGTGAGAGAAAAGTAAAGAAATTATAAAGAGCTGGAATTGATTTTCTTTAACCATATTTTATATAAAACAGCTTTTAGTGCCTAAAAGATTCTTCAAGGATCTAAGCCTAACTGTGAAGATACCAGTTAAGACATTGCATCCTACATGTCTCATATTAGGTTGTCTGGGTTCAATTCTTGGCTCAGGTTCCTAACTCCATCTTCCTGTTCAAACAATCTTGGGTGGCATCAAATGATAGTTCAAGAAATTGGGTTCTTGAAGATGAGATTCTAGCCTCCAACTTCAGCCCCTGAATTCAGCCTCACATGTTGCAGGCATTTGGGGGATGAACCAGAAGCTGAATATTCTCTTTCTCTAACTGTTTCTCCCTGTTTCTGTCAAGTAAGTGTTGGATGATAGATAGATATCTGAAATCCTCATGTTAGCATGCACCACTATTTTCCAGATTGAAAGAGACAGTCCCTTGACTTTAAAGAGTTTACACTTCCAGTTAAGCCGAATTAACACTCCCCGTCTATAGATACAATTATTCATCATTGAAAAATGAATGCAAATTGATTGCCAATGTTTGATTATAATATCCCATTCTAGACAGCCAATAGATTATTTGAAACCCATGTTTCTTTTAATATATATTCCTATTAAGTCACATTTTTGCTATTCTATAGTTGTGTGCTGTTTTGAAAACATAAGTACGAAAACTTACATTCTCTCTCTTTATTACACACATAAATATTACACATATATTTGTAGGCATTTACCTTAATTATACATTTAAATAATTTATATGTTACTTGTGTCATCCACTTACCACATTATTTTGTTTTCACCAGCTCATTTCCAACTTTAATATTTTATGAGTTAATAATAGGAATGTATTATGTTATACATGTCAAAAATTTAATATTTAGTTAATACTAACATGTTATGTATATATATAACAAAATTACTCAAAATAAGAGAGAATTAAAAAGTTATCCCATATTATTTCTCTATAAAGATAAAGTTAACTTATCAGTATACACTCCAAGGTACACATAATGCTATGAATTTTATTTGTTATTATGTTGTTTCATAATGTATGTTAGTTACAAATCTACTTATTGTAATAGTACTTGTCCTTGTCATTCATAAATATATACTATTGTACATCAATGAGTTTGCACTAGTGAAATACAAAAGTTCAAATGCATTTATTTTTAAAATAATCACTGTAAATGATTAATCATTGATTATGTCTCTGAAGACTTAATTAATTCAATTATTATATCAGCAAAAAGCACCTGATTCATTAAACTGGAATTGCGACAGAATTAAATAAGGTATCTGAGTAAAATACTTTAAACATTACAACCATTTTTTCAGTTGCCTTACGTCAGTTTCATCTGTCAAATTTATAAATCATTGAATTGGTGTCATTTTGATATTCAAAGAAGTCCTGTGTTTTAACATCAGATCATCCATCTTTTAGAACACATCTAAATTCTCACTAGATAACTTGAGATTAATTTTTTAAAAAAAGAGGAGCAATAGAGTAACAGATGTGAGAAAATAAGACATTTATAATAATGTAGAATAATAATAGGATCTATTATTAAGTGTTTGCTATGTACCAGGCACATACATTTTACAAGCTAATTTTCATAACAACTAAAGGAAGAAACTACTGCTATTATTTTCAGATCAAAACAACATTAGATCACAAGCATAAAATAATACTGTACTCTAATCGAAGTTTCTCAACACCAAAGTTCACACTCTCAAAAAGCATCTCACATTACTCTCAAGTGTGAGTAAAGGGCTTAATGACATAATTAAATGATGAGCAAATAAATGGAACAACATCTATATGAATACAGTCTTAAATATTACACAAAACATTCTAATGTACATAACGAAGGTGTCAATAAAAGCTAGTACTTATGCTTTTAGAAAAGGTTAACTGGTATCCACTTCCTCTTGGGATGTAGGAGTACGAGAGAGAACTTTCCTTCCATGATAACAGTAAGACAAAAATAGATATATTAAGTTTGATATTTTTTGTAAAGCTATCAATTAGCAGTAAACACAAAGGTGTTTTATGAGGACAATTCAAGAGAGGGAAGATCCCTTCTTGGGTGACAAATGTGCCACCACTGATTCTGAGCAGCCAGGGACCCCTATATGGTGGCCTTTCCCCTTGCCTCATGGGCTTGGGAGGGTCCTTGCCTTCAGTGAAAGAGAGAAATCAATTGCAAAGCTGGCAGAGTGAAAGAAACAATTCTATTAAAAAGCTTGTCAAAGAGCAAGACACTCCCCAGACCGAGCAGCCCATGTGTTGTTTCAGTTCCTCCTCCGTGGAGTTTGGCATAGGTAGGTTAACATCTGGGCAGAATCCTCATCTTATTTCTGGGAAAGAAGCAGCAGCTTCCAGGAATTAGAGTGCACTTCTTTTCTCCCCTTCTATGGTCACTTAATAAGTTGTTGTGGTAATTGTAAACTGCCATGGTGTGAGGGGCAGTGATTTTTCCTATGCTAATGAATCACAATAAGGCTATAAGAAGTGTTTGGATCTCCTTGAGGTTAGGTTAGATGTCACCTTGCATCCAGCTGACTTGAACTAGTTCCTTACTCAGAATTCTGTTTGTTTTAGCTGACTTCCTCTTCCTGGTGCATGTAACTGATGCTTGCCACATACAATTTATCCCCACACTGGGGTCAGAGACCTGGTGTGGGGTTTCCAACTCTAGCTGTTGTGGCCATCAGGGGAGTAAACCAGAGGATGGTAGATTCTCTCTCAGTCATTCACTGTGCATCACTCTGCCTTTAAAATAAATAAACAAGCATTCTTCACAAAGGCAATGTCTCCTAATAAAGAGAAGATTACAAAATCAAACATTTATTTTAAAAACTTTATAATGAAATACATAAAGTTGTCAACTTAGCATTCCCCAAAACTGAATTATATTTGTCAGGATTTTGTAGTCTGCATTTTTATATCATGAAAATTCTTAGAATACACTAATTACACAATATATGATCGATTATATTAATTATATCATCAATTATATTATTATATCAATTATATATTAAGCATACTCATTTAATAATTCTTTTAAAATGTGATAGAAACTAGTCTAATATATAATCCAGATATCTTTTTAGTAGATGTGATGTATATGAACTATGATGTATTTGTTTGGGTTGGCTAGACTGAACCAAAAATGGACCCAAAAATAGGAGTCAGAAAAATAGAAATGTGGGATTTTCACACCTTTTACAGCCTCTAGTAGCTCCAGGTGGGTGCAGAAGTGGGCGCAGTGTAAGTTATTCTCTCTTTTGTGGAATAAAGCAAGAAAAATAATAGAAGCCGTACTCTCGGATATTCTTTATGGCGTGAGGCACTTCGGTCCACCTTCCTTTGCGTGGCCTCACACTTGTTGGAGACCAGCAAGAAGAAAGGAAAGGAGAGCCTGGTGAACAGCTTTTGAGCCTCTTGGTCTGGGAATATCCTAGAAAAATGAAGGTTGTAAAATTTCCCTGCAGCTGATTATCACTGCTGTTTTTAAACGTTTGTTTATTTTAAGAGGCAGAGGGGCAGAGAGAGAGAGAGAGAGAGAGACGGAGAGAACACCTGTGCATGCTGGAGAGTGTTCCCATTGCTGATTCACTCCCTAAATTCCCACAACAATAAGGGATGGAGGGCAGGCGAAGTCAGAAGTCAGGACTCAATCCGGATCTCTCACATGTATGTCAGGAACCCAGTTACCTGAGCCATCCCAGGTCTGCCTCAGCAGGAAGCTGGGGTCAGGATCTAGAGACAAGAATCCAAGCCTGACATTCTCATGTGCCACATGGGAATCTTAACTGCTAGGACCAGCACTCACCCTACCACTACTTTATAAATCATACACTTACTCAATACCCATTGCCTGAGACAATATTTCACAAACCTGTCAGAATTGGTTCCTAGATAATTTTACATTTACTGCATGACTACAACATATACTTTAGCAACACAGATATTTTTTTCCAATTTTTTTTTTTGACAGAAAGAGTGGACAGTGAGAGAGAGAGACACAGAGAGAAAGGTCTTCCTTTTTTTTTTTTAATTTTTTTTGACAGGCAGAGTGGACAGTGAGAGAGAGAGACAGAGAGAAAGGTCTTCCTTTGCCATTGGTTCACCCTCCAATGGCCGCCGTGGCCGGCTGCTGTGGCCGGCACACCACGCTGATCCGATGGCAGGAGCCAGTACTTCTCCTGGTCTCCCATGGGGTGCAAGGCCCAAGCACTTGGGCCATCCTCCACTGCATTCCCTGGCCATGGCAGAGAGCTGGCCTGTTAGAGGGGCAACCAGGACAGAATCCGGAGCCCCGACCAGGACTAGAACCCGGGGTACCGGCGCTGCAGGCAGAGGATTAGCCTAGTGAGCCGCGGCGCCGGCCTCCAATCATTTTTAATAAGGAAAATATCTGGTTGTTTTCTTTTTCTTGTTGAAAAGTAACAGAAAAGCAAATTTATTCTGTATAGCTTTATCCCTAAATTTAAATACCCTCACACCTCCTTAACAATGAAGCACATAAATCAATTCAAACTCACATATGAACTAAAAATACTATTGCCTTCTATTCCTTTGTTCCCCTTATACTCTAGCACAAGACCCTTTGTTTCTACTCCTAGTGCCTTATTTCTAAGGGTTTATTGAACAGGTTGAAAATATCTTTTTTAGATGCTTGATTTTAAGAATGGTAATATGCTGTTTGATTCATAGCTTTAAAAGTTATTCACCCAACTCTTCTCTTAGTTGCAGTATTATAATCATTACACTTTTAAGTCTATTCATGTCAATTAACCCTTTAACTTTAAGCATAGTAGGGCAAGCATATCTATCTAATAATGCTATCACAAGACATTCAAGCAGCCGTAATTCACAGGAATTCATTTTAAATTATTTCATATTTCCCAAAAATGCTGATTGACACATAAAAGTGATCACAACAGTGACACTTATGATCTATAGTAAAATTCCAGTAAAAATAAGCCCTATGATTGTGTGTGTGTTTGTAATTTCTCAATGCCTTAAGTCACTTTATGAATCCTCTCAAATCCTACCTTCTGTCTGTTGACACAAATAAGATCCAAATACCTCTAGTCTCTAAGAACTCATAGTATATTTTAGATTACAGATGGTTGCAAATTTGTAATCACCTGAACAAGAAATAGAGATTAGTTCCTTTACCCTTGAATTTGTACTAACATTATATAATCTATGACTCACTTGAATATTATGAAGCCTACCTAAGTAAATTGTGTAATTTCCACAACTGTGTCACGTGAAGCATTACACCTTATGCCTGAGTCTTTTAAATACCGCTCTAGAAGCTCTCCTCCTAAGAACCCAGCTGCCACTGTGAGAATCTCAAACCATGTCTAGCCACTCTAAACAATAGTGCCTGAGCTCTCAACCTACAGTCAGCATGAGTGAACCAGCCATGCTTCCCGGCCACCCCAGCTTTATGTACCACATGACAACCCAAGTGCAAACACCCAGCTGGGTTCACTAGTCCAGAAAACGTGAGAGACAATTACTGAAGTCAGTAAGTTCTGTGGTGTTTTATTACAAAATAGATAAGTGTAAGTCAGTGAGCTCAGAAGCTAATCTTCAGCCTAGATTTGTTCTCTTTTCTTTTTTTTTTTTTTTTTAGAGATTTATTTATTTATTTAAAGAGTTACACAGGCTGGCACCGCAGCTCACTAGGCCTATCCTCCGCCTTGCGGCACCGGCACACCAGGTTCTAGTCCCGGTCGGGGGGCTGGACTCTGTCCCGGTTGCCCCTCTTCCAGGCCAGCTCTCTGCTATGGCCAGGGAGTGCAGTGGAGGATGGCCCAAGTTCTTGGTCCCTGCACCCCATGGGAGACCAAGATAAGTACCTGGCTCCTGCCATTGGATCAGCGCGGTGCGCCGGCTGCAGCGCGCTGGCCACAGCGGCCATTAGAGGGTGAACCAACGGCAAAGGAAGACCTTTCTCTCTGTCTCTCTCTCACTGTCCACTCTACCTGTCAAAAAAAAAAAAGTTACACAGAGACAGAAAGAAAGACAGAGAGAGAAAGAGAAAGGTTGGCCCCAGTGGCCAGAGCTGAACTGATCTGAAGCCAGGAACCAGGAGCTTGCTTCTTCCAGGTTTCCCACGTGGGTGCAGAGGCCCAAGGACCTGGACCATCTTCTGTTGCTTTCCCAGGCCAGAGCAGAGAGCTGGATTGGAAGTGGAACAACCAGGACTCAAACTGGTGCCCATATGGGATGCCGGCACTGCAGGCAGCGGCTTTACTCGCTACACCACAGTGTAGGCCCCCTTTCTCTTTTCAACCTCAACAAAATCACAAATACCTCATAGAGGTTTCCTTCTGCAGAACACTCATCTTGGTCTAATTCTATGCAACTAGAGATAGAGTTCAAATGATGTTCAATTTACTTTTAACTTTTAGTTCAGGTAAATAAAGTAGGCTTGCATGCAGACAGTTACAAGCTTGGAGCCTCCTTTCATATTTAAAATTGAAAAACTTGGGGTGATTTTTAGGCCTCATGATTAAGACAACTGCTAGAGCACACACCTCCAAATCAGAGTGCATGGGTTTGAGTCCCAATTCTAGCTCCCTGCTAATGCATACTCTGAGAGGCAGCCAATGATGGCTCAACTAATTGGGTTCTGAGTGCCTGGCACCCGTGTGGGAGACCTACATTGAGTTTTCAAAGCTCATGGCTGAGCTTTGACTTGGCTCAGCCATGGCCATTGCAGGCATTTAGGGAGTGAAGAAGCAGTGAACCAGCAGATGTAAGTTCTCCCTCTCTTTGTGCATGTGTGTGTGTGTATCTGTCTGTCCACCTCTTGCTTTTCAAATAATAATAAAAAAGAAAAAGAAACACTGAAAAAATTTTACTAGTGGGCAGTCTATATTTAACTGGTAAAATCCAGAATTTATTATAATTTTTTTTAAATGTAGCACCAATTTAAACAGGTTCACCCCTTTCCCCAAGATAGATAAAATTGATTCAAGTTCACATTTATGAGTAATGAAAAATCCAATTCCTTTCTCAAAACTTCCATGAAATGACTGTGCTAGGAGGGTAACCCCCTTCATTCTTGTACTACTTCTAGTTTCAAATTCCCACCTCTGCTGAATTTAACCAATTACAGAAACATATTGACTTTCAATTCATATAATCTTTATCCCAAGTTACATAGATATAGATAAATGCGGTTCAATAATTTAATTTCCTCAAATAAATTATAAGTAGATTTCATGAAGCCTCAGAGAATATATAGGCACCTATCAAAGTAAACTCAAACACAGATAATGCAAGTTCCATAAAAGCAATCCAAGAACAATTTAGAGGGGCTGGCGCCAGGCTCACTGGGTTGGTCCTCCATTTGCGGCGCTAGCATCCCATATGGGCACCAGGCTGTAGTTCCGGTTACTCCTCTTCCAGTTCAGCTCTCTGCTGTGGCCCGGGAAGGCAGTGGAGGATGGTCCAAGTGCTTGGGCCCTGCACCTGCATGGGAGACCAGGAGGAAGCACCTGGCTCCTGGCTTCGGATTGGCACAGCGCACTGGCCGTAGTGGCCATTTGGGGATGGAACCAACAGAAGGAAGACCTTTCTCTCTGTCTCTCTCTGTCTATAACTCTACCTGTCAAATAAATAAATAGGAAAAAAAGAACAATTTGGAGACTGTCCATCATCCCAGAAGTAGCTTTTGTCATTCTCACGCTACTATCCAAGCTAAATCACATGTCAGTCCTGGTGTTAGTGGAGGCAGAAATTGATTTTCCTTCAGAGATGCATGGCAAATCATACGTGGTGGAAGAAGATGACAATCCTCCTATAGTTAGTCATGTGACTATGGGAAAAGGCATTCTAAAAGAGGGAATAACAAGTGAAATGTATTTGAGGCAAGAGTATGCTTGAAACAGAGGTTTTTCCAAAATGTTGTGGAATAATGAAATTAAAAGATAGGTTTATTTTGGTGCAAAAAATTTTGAAATCTATGCATAGTTTATTTTTCATAAAATGCATTTTCATTAACTTTTTGAAAGCCCTCTATGGAGTTCTACAGGATTTTGCACCAAAGTAAATTTATATTTTAATTCTATTTTTCCATGAACTTTTTAAAGTATTATATACATTAAGAGATATCATCAGTACAGGTGTGTTTGTAACAAACTGAACAAAAAGAATAATGAAAGGAAATGAGATCAGAGAAATAGTAAGGATTGTGTAGGTTGCAGTGAGGAGTAAAAACTGTTTTCTAAATAGGAGTGAAAGCTAGGGGGGATTGTAAACAACAGTGTGGCTTGATATTTATTGTAAAAGAATCATGCTACTTTCTACACAGTGAATTAATTCTGGTGTTCTATAGTGAAACAGGTGAAGCAATCAAGAGGATTTTGTAGTAGTCAAACTGAGAAATGAGAACAATGGTGGCCATTGGGATGATGATGTGGTAGTGACATGATTGCTTTATGGACATATTTCAGTGGAGGATCTGAATTTGGTCATCTGCATGTCATATGGAAGAGAAAATAAGGTGTGATTTACTGGAAAATTCTCTTGGAATAGCAAATCTGGCTGCAAGCACAGTTCAAAATTGTTAAATGTGAAAGGCTTCTTTGACAACAATGGGAGATACCCACTAGGTAACAGACTGTGAGATCTTGCTTAAAAGAGATCTGAGAAGTACAAATTTGGGACCTGTTAGCAACAGAGTGTAAGAAAAGGCATGTGACTAGAGACAGTCAGTACAGATATAAAGAGAAGTTTGCCTACTGCTCACTTCTACATACTAGAACATAGGGAGTCAGGAAAGTAAGGAAGAATCAACAAAGGGGGATGAAAAGGAACAGTCAGTTTAAGAGAAACTGAAGATCATAGTTTTCTTTCTTTCTTTCTTTCTTTTTTTTTTTTTTTTTTTTTTTTTTTTTCGACAAGCAGAGTTAGACAGTGAGAGAGAGAGACAGAGAGAAAGGTCTTCCTTCCATTGGTTCACCCACCAAATGGCTGCTGCAGCCAGCGCACTGCGCAGATCCGAAGCCAGGAGCCAGGGTGCTTCCTCCTGGTCTCCCATGTGGGTGCAGGGCCCAAGCCCTTGGGCCATTCTCCACTACCTTCCCGGGCGACAGCAGAGAGCTGGACTGGAAGAGGAGCAACCGGGACAGAATCCGGCGCCCCTACCAGGACTAGAACCTGGGGTGCTGGGATTAGCCTAGTGAGCCGCGTCTCCAGCGCGGGTCATAGTTTTTCTGTAAGAAAATGATTTAAGAACAATGATATTTTTTGTATGTTTCACTAAAAGATCAAATAAGACAGAGGCTCGGCATAGCCTGCTGCCATCATGAAGGCGGGGTCCTTACTCTGCATGCCTGGACAGTGGACTGTGCATCTGCTTCCGCGGAGGAACTGAACGTTCTCTTAGAGTGGTGGGGATTTGAGCCAGTTATGTGGTTACAATAGTTAATGAAATTTGTTTTTTACTTCACTTTCAGATTAACACTGATATATCAAAATGCAATTAATATTTTGATAACAGCTCTCTTGCATCCTACATGCTTGATGAATTCGTTCATTACTTCTAAATACCATTTAGTGGTTTTGAAGGATTTTCTATAGAACATCTTGGCATCTGCATAGAGAAGTGCGCTTCTTCCTTTCCAACCCAGACGCCTTTTCCTTCATTCTCTTGCCTAACCGCTATAGCTAGAACTTCCAGTATAATGGTGAACAGAAGTGGTAAGGGGAGACATCCTTGCCTTGCTTCCAATCTTTGGAGGACAGAGCTCAGTCTCTCATCATTATGTACAACATCACATTTTGATTTTGTGTACCACTTATTGGATTGATGAAGTTAATTTATATTCCTAGTTCCCGGAGGATTTTACATTATCATCCTGAAAATGTGTTGGATTTTGTCAAGGACAGCTTTTAAACTTCAGGTGTGGCCTATCGGGTGCCAGTAAGAGGAACCTTTAAGAGGTGATTAGGTCAAAAGTGCTGTGTCCCCAGGAATCAGATTGAGGCCTTCATGAAACTGGTTTCACAGACGTTAAGCTCTCTTGCTTTTCTGTCTTTCCCCATCTGAGACACGGCATTTGTACTGTCTGCAGACTGCAGCCCACACCACACCACAAACTGGTGCTGCCTTGATCCTGGACTTTCAGCATCCAGGATTGTGAAAAATAAATTTCTGTTTAAGATGACAATGTTTGTTGTACATATTTTGAGATGATCATTTTTTACATTGATATATTTCATTTATTATTTTTCCAATATTAAACAATTCTGCATTTCTGGACTAAATCCCTTTTAATTATAGTTTATAATTCTTTGAATGTTCCACTGCATTTGGTTGGGTAGTACTTTGTTGAAGATTTTTGTCTATACATATTTTCATGAGAAATACTGGTCTGTGGTTCTCTGTTCTTACAATGTCTTTGGTTTTTATAACAAGATGAATACTGGCCTCATAGAATGAAGGTGGGTTTATTCTTTGAATGCAGTTGTAAAGGATTGGTATTCCTTTTTAAGGACATAGTGAAATTTACCAATAAAACCATATAATTTTGAACGTTTCTGTGTGGGAAGGTTGTAATTAGCATTTTGATCTTTTTATTGTTCTGAGTTTAATATGAACTTTAATTCATTCTGCATTCAGTGCTATAACTAAACTGTACACTTTTCCATCTACTTGGATAATTTATACTTTTAAGCTACTAACTCCCACAATATATATTTGTAGAGGGTTTTTTTTGTTAATTTATTTGAAAGGCAGAATGACAGAGAGGAGAGACAGATAGGTTTTCTATCCACTGTTTCACTCCCCAAATGGCCTCATCAGTTGGAGTTGGGCCAGGCTTAAGCTAGGAGCTAAGAACACCAGCCAAGTTTTCCTTGTGGGGGGCAGAAGTCCAATGCTTTGCACATCTTCTGCTGCTTTCCTAGGCACATTAATAAGGAGCTGGTCTTGAAGCAGAGGCACTGGACTCAAACTGGCCCTCATTTATGGGATGCCTGTGCCACAGGCGGTGGCTTACCTCACTGCACAACAATGTTGGACCCTACCACATTCTATTTTTATTTACTCTTTATTTTATTATTTTACCTTTCTTTTATCAATGGCTATTCAATTTTTATGTTTAATTGCTAATGAGTTCACTCACAACTTTTTTTATATTACTCCACATTTATGGAGTTAATTTTCTTCCTACTTTCGCAAGTACAAAACATTTTAGCACATTCCTTGATGAGTACCTGCGATTGGAAAGATCTTTAATTCTAGTGTGTACTGTTTTTATTTCTACACACACACAAGGATCACTGAATTATAGTGAAGTTACAAATATTCATTGACAATTATTTTCCTTCAGCACTTCAGGGTCATTTTTTGCTAACTGCTACCTCATATTGTACTGGGAAATAATTGTCAATCTAATCACTGCCCTTTTATAGATAATCTGTCTCCTCTCCAGTTACCTTCTCTTTCTAAGTTTTGAGGCACTATGTTTAAAGGTAGACTTGTCTTTATTCCACCCAATATTTAAGCTGAATTGCTAAGTATAAAATGTTATTTCTATTTTTTGAATGTTGTTTATTATCTACTATCATTATTTACTTTTCCTCAAACTGTTTAAGATATATTGAGCATTCTTACTCCATTCTTTGTATTTTTATCTCTATGTAGTATTTATTATGTATCTCTTTTTACTTAATTTTAGGTAGTTCCTATAATCTACCTTAGAGTTAAACAATTCTTTCTTCATTTTTTATGTTTATCTGTGTTTAACATACTTGCTAATATTTAAATAGTCATTTTATTGACTTTTGATTGAGGAATTTCTGATTCTGTCTCAAACCATGGTGTTTTTACAAATAATGATTACTTATTAAAATTTTCATTCTCTTTTATTACTTCAGTAGTTTTAAATATTATTATTGTATAATTTTTTGTTTTTGTTTTTACCTTTCATCCATGCTAAAGTTTTTGGGATCGGCCGGAGCCGCAGCTAACTAGGTTAATCCTCCAACTGCGGCGCCAGCAGCCTGGATTCTAGTCCTGGTTGGGGCGCCAGACTCTATCCCAGTTGCTCCTCTTCCAGTCCAGCTCTCTGCTGTGGCCCCAGGAAGGCAGTGGAGGATGGCCCTAGTGCTTGGGCCCTGCACCCACATGGGAGACCAGGAGGAAGCACCCTGGCTCCTGGCTTCAGATCAGCTCAGTGCGTGGGCCGTAGCGGCCATTTGGGGAGTGAAGCAACGGAAGAAAAGAGCTTTCTCTCTGTCTCTCTCACTGTCTAACTCTGCCCGTCAAAAAAAAAAAAAAAAAAAGTTTTTGGGATCAAACCCTCTTTTATGTTGGTTCTATTTGTTCACATTTAAGAAATACTATTATTACTCACACTTTGCCTGAAGCAGTTTTTGTTTTTCATCTGTGGAAATATCCTAAGGACTAGTTTTAGTAAGTACCCCTGTACTGGCTTAGTGTTCGCTTCTACCATGTACACCAAATTCTCATAGCCCTGAGACGATTTTATGCCTAATTTTGTTTTTAGAGACTGTAGATATTTAGTTAACATAAAATTATTATAAATTCTATAAAGCACAGTCCCATGATTCTATCATTCACAGGATTTTTTTTTTTTTTTCACAATACCCAGGCAGCTTGTTAACTGTCTGAATTAATAGGTAACTTTGTTCACGGATGGTGCAGCACTCGAAGTATCACTTAAATACAAGGGTCACAGGTAAATGACTCTTGCCTTACAAGTAATCAAGGTCCTGTAGTCTGCCCTGGTTACCAGTCAGATGGATGAGTTTTGCCTCTTCCTTTGGCTTTTTGCGATGACATCAAGTCACCTTTGATTATCCTGGTTTTCTACTTTTGACCATGTCACCTGGAAATTTTCCATTTTTACATTTCATATTTGTGGTTATAATTCACCCAGAAATTTAGATGCTTTAGAGTGGGAATTTTAGCTAAACCCACCAGTTTGTGTTCACCATGAGTCTCCTTAACATAATTTTATGTTAATGATTCTGCTGTGTGAGGAATAAATTAGGTCAGGGTAAAAATAAAGTTTTGGGAGATAAATATTATTCTTCAATATGATGAATAGTTAAATAATTTCTCAAAGTTCCATCTTTTCACACAGTTTATATTCAAAGCAAAGAGTTCATTGTTTTTCAAGTCCTCTGGCACTTAATATAAAAGTAAAGGCATATGTTCTCAGGGTTTAGCCAAATTTCCTAATGGCCAATTTAATCATATTTTATCTGTCCTTTTTATTTCCTGAACTTGAAATAATGCACTGTGTTACTGGCAACATGACAGATGACCATACCGACTACTGGAATGGTGTACCCATTATTAAATTAACTCCTCTCAGCAATTACTATCTTTAGTCTCAAGAGAATAAATGTTATAAAAGTTAACATTCCAATTTAAAAATACAAACATAAAAGACACTTGTTTTATTTTAATTGCTACTTTGGCCAAAAGTAATTTAATAAGATTGTTAAAGAGGGTGTTGTCCTCTAGTTTCTGGGCAGCTGTTCTACATCAAAGGTATCATTTTTTGAAAGTCTTTTCATCTCTCCACGCCTGCTATTTCAAAGAGCTGCATGGTCAATCCTCACGTTCCTTTGCTATTTTTTCCTAGCACAGAATATCCTTCAGAGATAATACCAGCTCCACCCATCCAAGATGGAATTATAGGGTATATGTTCTGGCTTTTTTTCAGCATAGGGAACAGTTTAGATGAATTAAAATATATTGGTGTAAAACTCTTGATATATTGGCTGGAACATGGAATTATAAATACGTAATAGAGAGACAGTGAGAGCCTATAAAGTGTTTTGCATAACAATCTGAAGTTGAAGGAATATAATTACTAAAGGAGTTCAACAATTAACATTGGGGTTTTAGAGATTTCATTTTTTTTTAATCACCTCTGCTACTATTAAGAATAGCCATGTACTCACATAGCTTTAAGGTGATAGTATGTCTACCACTCATAACAGAAAATGCACCAAGTGAAATGGAAAGCAGTCCTTGGCTACCTCCTGTTAGGTATGTGTTCATATTAACATTTATTCAAAACCACTCTAATTACACAGGAATTATTGCTATTTCTTCAATGATGAAAGTTAGAATATTTCCTTGTAGTTACAGAGTTTTAATAGTATGGCAGTAGTAAAAAAAATACGTTAATAATAATAATAATTCTTTCCATGATAAATTCACCATAGTAACACCAATTAGTTGTGGATTAACACAGTGTCTGGTCGACAGTAGTTCATTAATAATTATGAGTTGCCTTAACAAATTGGTAAATTAAAAGTGAATAAAAAAAACTGAAATTGCAGGTCCTAGAGGGTAAAATAGAAGCTTTTATTGTAGGAAATAAGTATTCAACAAATTTATGTTGATTGATTTGAATTTCAAGCTCTATGCAGTGAATTATCAGGCCATGTTATATAGTATTCTGTTTCTGTGTTCACACCTAGTGGCAAAATGCTCCACCTACAGGCAAAATCCTGCCCAAATTGATGGAGCCAGTACTGTTTGTGGATAGGAGAAAGGAGTCTTTCCTTAATTTATCACTTAAGCAGCCAAACCTCAAGATTCCGTTATAAGTCACATCTAATGCTGTAGCCCAGTACAGTCTGAGTTAACCCAGTTGTCATAATCTGCTTTTAGCCAATGTCCTTCCTTTATTCTGTGGTTCCTTCAAGCTTGCAAATCATCAGAAAAAGTAGCCGTCAGCATTATTATTTTTTTCTGGCTTCAAGATCAAAATATGTATCAACAATTAGTTACTACGTGCTTTCTACTCCCCTGTCAGTTAAGCATTTAACATGACTTAGCACCTACCACCATGTGACAAATCTTTAAAGCTACACTTTTTCAAGACAACAAGAATATTAAGAAATATGACTAATTTTTCTGTGGTTGATGGAATAGATGATTCTGGTTACCAATGTTTCACCGCAAGTCTTACACAAAGAAAGCTGTGCAACATGGTGCTTTTCTGTTTCCAGAAATGCTTCTAAGTGCTAAAAGGGAGAGCAATTGGCACCAACAATATCCATCGCTAATTTTACTGAGTCAACATTTTCAGTAATCATCACTCCTAACCCATAATCCCATCTAGCCCAGGCAATATAGGAAAAATAGCAGAATGGTGACATGATATCTGAAACTTCTAGAACATGAATTTTTCATGCAGAGATTATCAATAGATATGAGAGGGAAATTCCAACTGAATTTCCAAGTCTTAAAGATTGAGTATGCATCCAAAGAGAAGAAAATGAAATTTATCAAGCTAAATTTCTGATGCACCTCTTTGCTGCCTGGGTAAAAGAAATAATAAGTCATAAGAGATTCTGGATTCTGTGGATGGGGCTTGCCAAGGGGAGACCAAGGCTGATATTTCTATTCCCTCACTACTTCACAAAGCTTCAAATTCTCAACAGTATGGGTATTGTGTGCTAGCTGACCATCAAGGAATGTGTGTGTGTGTGTGTGTGTGTGTGTGTGTGTTTTGGAGTGAGGAGATAACAATAGTTTATACATATCAAGGAGTATTCCAGTCTTCGGGAAATCCTGCTAGGATGCATAGTTGGTGGGTCAGATGCAAGAAATCCTGATGTATTTCTGGCAACTGAATAGAGGGGGTCTTAAATACCTTATGAAAAGTGTCCAAATAACTAAGAGTGAAGGAAGAGTTCTGAAATTTAGCCAATATGTTATTGAAAAAACTGATAATATTCAAAAGTGTTCAATTTAGGGTAGATGAAGAGCAATGTTTACAAGAAATAAAGTCTTTTCTTATTATATTATATTCATCATATTGAAACTCTTCAGTAAATTGAGACTTTTCTCATGCTAAAAAAGGATAGCAATAGAATTCAGCTGTTTTCAAGAAAACAAGGGGTCCAGCATCATTTTATTTCTTTAGCTAGTTAATATTACAAACAAATAAGCTTCAGTCTGCTGAAATCATGTCATCTGATTTACCTGAGACTCTCCCCTACTTCATCAATTAAAGATAAACTTCATAATTCTTTTTCCATTTCCTTTCCAAAATAATTGATATGCCTATGACCCAGTGACACACACACAAAAATCTCAGGTGATTTATGGCAATTAAGTTCAGTACTTTATTTTCATTTTATATTGTTTTTCCACCTTGCATTTAGTGATGATATAAATGATTTTCTAGGTGTATGAATCATAGGAAGGACTTAGCAGGAAGGACCATATTTTGTTGTAAAATATCCAAAGTCAATTACAAAGTCAGAGACGGACACTCATCTACTTATTCATGGAACAAAGATTCACAAACCTAAGTACAGTGTACTAGACTCTGAGACTTTCAAAAATAAGAAATCATGTACCTTATGCTGCATAACAAATGTTCACAAATTTAGTAGCTTAGAACAACACAGATGCATATTAACATTCTCCTGAGTTAGGAGTGCAGACATGAGATAACTGGTTCTTCTCTTTATGGTGTCATTTGGCTGAACTTGAACTGGGGCTTGTCTGTCTTATCTAGGCCCAGTGATCTCTCCCAGATACCTGTTGACAGAATTCCGTTCCTTATCTTTAGAGGACTGTTTCCTGTTTTCTTGCTGGCTCTCTTCTAACAACATAGTAGCTTACCTTTTCAAGGGCACTAGAAGATTCCTTTTCATTTGGAGTATCTCCCTGCAGTGGTCTAAGACAGGCTTACTAATCCACCCCAAGGAGGACTGTATTCAAATGTCCCACTCACAAGGAGGAAGGGAATTAGAGTGTATGCACCAGAGGGCTGGGAATCTCAGAGGTCATTTTAGAATTCCACCTACTACACCTGCTCCCCAAATCTTTTCTAGCAAGAAGACAAGAGGTTTTCCCAAATAGGTGACACAAAATCCAATCCATCAATTGCTATATCTTTCCTACATATTCAAATAAAAGATGAATATTAGGATTACATTTTTAAATATATTACTTTATAGTAAATATAAGATATAATCAAGTTGCTTTGTCTAAACTTAAAGATAAGTTCTTCAACTAAATATAGTGAAAAATTCCCCTGCACATTTTGATGTATTGTTTTTCTCATTTGAAATATTATGAGCACTTTCTGTAGACTTTTTCTACATTTATCACTGTATTTAAAATGTTGCACTGGGTTATTTGTTTTTGTTTTTATATTTGTGAAATGCTTAACAAAAAACTTCTATAAAATTTTACCACTATAAATAATATAATGAATAATTTTGTATATGTATATATCTCATGTGTATATCACATATAAGCGAAAATCAACATGTTCATGAACAAAGTGGAATTAAATGGTAAATATAAAAATATAATTTTATTATTTAATATAAATTCTATCAAGTTCAAGAAACTTTTTCAAATAACGGAATAAGTTTTTTTTTAGGCTTATTTTATTTATTTGAAAGAGAGTTACAGAGAGGTAGAGACAGAGAGAAAGGTCTTTCATCCACTAGTTCACTCCCCCAATGGCTGCAACAGCCGGAGCTGCACTAATCCGAAGCCAGGAGTCAGGAGCTCTTCCGGGTCTCCCACGCGGGTTCAGGAGCACAAGGACTTGGGCCATCTTCCACCACTTTCCCAGGCCATAGCATAGAGCTGGCTTGGAAGAGGAGCAGCCGAGACTAGAACCAGCGCCCATATGGGATGCCTGTGCTTCACGCCAGGGCTTTAACCCGCTGCGCCACACAGTGCAGGCCCCAATAGAACAAGTTTTAGTCCAGTGCTGAAGATCTGAGAAATTTAACCATGTTTAACCTGAGAAATTAACCATGTCAATGCAATGTCTATTACATTATTAACTGAAGAAAAAAGGGTGCCCTTTAAAGACTTTTTAAGAAACAGAAGGGTGTCAGAAAGATCCAAATAAAGATTAAAAGGTGGATGCCTAATGGTTTCCCATGGAAACTCCCACAAAATTGTGAAAATTGTTCTCGTTTGAAAAGAGGAATGAGCAGCAGCATTCTTCTGATGGATAAAGACTCTCTGGTGAAGGTTGCCTGGGGGTATTTTTCTGCTAAAACTTTGGCTATCTTTCTCAAAATCACTCTCATAATAAATAAATGTTACAGTTATTCAGTGTGCATCTCAAAAAACTATTATCATGACCTTTACTCTTAACTGGTCCACCTTTGCTTTAACTAGACACTTTTCCCTCTTGGTAACCATTGCTTTGACAGTGTCTTAGGAATTGCACTGGCAAAGCCGTGTTTCATCTCCTGTTATAATTCTTCCGGGAAGTGATACAAGATCCTGATCACACTCATAGAAAATTTAGACAGAAATCTATGCTCTTTTCTGCAGCTGATCTGGTTACAACAGTTTTAGTATCCATCAAGCAGAAAATTTGTTTCACTTTAATTTTTCAGTCAAAATTGGGTAAGGTGAATCAGTTGAGATGCCTACAGTGTTGGCTGTTGTGTCTGCTGTTAGTCATCTACAATTAGGGCATAAACAGATTAATTTTATTTTGCAACATGATATGGGTGTTCTGGCACTGTGGGCTTCATCTTCAATTTTGTCTTATTGTTTGGATGTAGGTAAGGAGGAAACTAGCTAGGTGGGACTGATGTCACCAACCCTTCCATGCAGCAAACACTTGCATGGCCAAATTCCCTCTTTCCCTGCAGCCAAAAACTACAGCTCCTATGAAACCACTGCTTGGAACTGTAACTGGCCCAAAACAACAAGAGACATGGCCACGGGCTATATCCCTACTATGACCTCTCGCTTATTATATATGATAATCATAATAAAATTGCCACAATCACCATAATAAAATTACCACTTCTACTCTCATCACGTACCTAAGATCACTACTGAGATTTCCAAAAAATAGTTCCTGCTTTGTGCTCCTAAAATATTTGTTATCACGTTGATATCATATTAGTTCCTGGCCCCAGCCCTTGCAGCCGTCTGGGGAGTGAACTAGCAGGTGGAAAATCTCTCTCTCTCTCTCTCTCTCTCTTTGCTTTTGAAATACATAAAATAAAATAAAATAAAAGGGTAAGTGAAATCTGCACTCTCTGTGTGTGATTGGCTTAAGAGTCCTTGCTTATAAAAACAGCACTATTTTAATTTGACTTTTTTAAATTTTAGAATATTATTTAATGTTTTATAAAAGGTCAACAAGTATGAATTCATTCATCAATTCAGAATTTCTTTGAAATTCCTATTTATACCCTTGGTCAGTGTTCTATTGTGTTTGTATCTAAGGAAAATAGAATATGTGTTCTTTCCGTTTTGTATTTCTTTCTGCTTTATTTAATTTAATTTTCTTCAATACAATCTTTTTAATATTATCTATTAGTCTTTTTCTCCAGGCATCTAGGAATGTTTTCTTGTTATAAATATATTCATTTATAGTTTAGGTTAATATTTTAAAATAATTTCTAATTTGGATATAAACTATATCTTAAAACAGAGTCACAGATATTAATTTCTATTAAAAATATTTCATATAAATGCTTTGTTGCAAATATGTCATAAAAATTCATTATGGCCAAGTGTTGGTGGGATTATGTAAGATATATAACTGAGAAAAAAAAAATTGAAAGAATATACAAACACCATTATACCATTGCACAGTGATAAAACTATGGCATGTTTTCTTCTTTTAAAGATTCCTTTAGCTTTTCAATATACTTAGCATAGTAATATAGATACAGAAGAAAGAGATTAAGTTTTTTCCCAAGATTTTATTAAATGTCATAAAAGTAGGTGTACTAAGTCTGAAATAGCCAGTTGTTTCATAGAATGTCTAAAAGTGTGGCAAATAGTATTGTGTCATTTTGCTGTTACTTTTTTCTGTATTCCTTGAAACGGAAAGTCTGTTTATATACATTTGTTAGAATAAAATGTCATTTCCTGAGAAGGAAAATGCACTTAATTGAGAAGTTGTCATTTAAGATCATGTAAATGCTATGCGACAGAGTGAAGCATGCCTTTCCTCTAATGTGAGATACAAGCAGATGGTGTGTGTTGACAAGACCTCAGCCTTAACATGGCACTGCCCTATGTGACAAGCACCAGGCAAAGAGCCATTTACAACAATGGCAATCAAGTGCAGTGTGACTTTACAACATTGCCAAGTGCCATATTCCATTAAAGAAAACCACATTTGTGTGTGCAGTTGAAAGAAACGTTCCCCATTCTTAAAACAGCAACTCTATTTGAAAGTGACTAGGAAGTCACTTTGTTGTTTTTAAAGAATGTGCCTAAGGAATGCAAGGATGTCCAAAGATAAGGTTAGGACAGTATCATTTTCAAATATTTTACACATTCATACTCATGGGTACATATATCTAATTATTAAAGAGTACACATGAGAAAAGCTTTTCCTTTTTCCTTACTCCCTTTGTTTTGTAACCCTTTTTGCATGTCTGAACAACTCTCTCCATCTATGACATTCTGTGTATATATGTATTTTCTGAGTCTTTAGATAATTTTTCTTATGTGCCCTTATTCAATTTCTTTTCTTCTTTGGGTCATTGGGTATTAAGATGAAGTGATTTCCCTGTATCTTTCCTGAGGTTGGAATAAAGTTTTA
This sequence comes from Oryctolagus cuniculus, assembly GCF_964237555.1. Lineage (NCBI taxonomy): Eukaryota > Metazoa > Chordata > Mammalia > Lagomorpha > Leporidae > Oryctolagus > Oryctolagus cuniculus. The sequence continues at coordinate 58,438,166 of NC_091444.1, read as the reverse complement.
AAAATATAGGAAAATAAAGTAAAGCAAATGTTAGTGATGTTGCTGCCATTTTTTTTTTTCATTTATGTTTTCCCCATCTGACCAGGCAGTTAGGAGTAAAAATTCTTTCACAATCAGTATAAATTACCTGTATTTCTGGAAAGAACACTCAAACTTTGGATTTACCTGTTTTACACAAAAAAGAGCTTGAAATAGAGAAGGCAAATCCCCTGACTTTAACCTAATGCCATGTCAACGTGATAACAAATGTTCTAGGAGCACAAAGCAGCAACTGCTTATTTGGCAAAGGCAGTGAAAAATGTTGCAGATTTCAAATCCCTCACATATGTCTTCCTTCATTAAAATTTAGCCACCTTATATCTTAAGGCCTGTTAATGCTGTGTGCCTGGTCATTTAAGTCAACTTGACATCTGCTCAGAATTACTTACCAAGCCCACTAAGTCCAACTGGATTCACCCAAATGGAAAACAAGCAGCCTCTTAGTTATGGTGAGATACACCTCCCTTCCCCTGCCTACCTCCAGGGCAGAATTGTCTCACTGTAACAGAGTATACTTTCCGTACCTACTCTTTAGAAAATATGCAATTGTACAAGCTAGCGCAGTAAAGTCATAGTTTTCGTAAGTCAAATCCTGAACCCACACACCATAACATTTTTGAAAGATTTTTTTTCTCATCCAAATTCACTGAAAATAATGACATGAAAAAAAAATCAGAATTAAGCAGCACCCAAATACATGGCAGTTTCCATAGCTTCTAGGCTAAACTAATAAACACAACCTTGCCAACTAGTTAAAGAAAGTAAAGAACTCACAATTATTTACCAGTCTGAAAACTTTCCCATGATAGAGCAATCTATTTCAATAACTACAAATACTTATTGCTTTGGCTTAGAAGTTTCCTTACCCACAATGTTTCTCTATATTTTTCATTAGCATTGTTGCTTAACTTTTTTTTTTTTTTTTTTTTATTTTTAGTTTGGACATTAGACATTATCAGTGCTTAGGAATTATTTATTAAAGAGGCTGAGTAATATTGAGCCTCAGGATACAAACACAGATGAAAATTAAAGTCATTAGACTTCAGTAAAAGTTTTGGTATTTGGAAGAAATCAATGGTAAACTGAACTCAGCACTGAGGCTACCTTGATATGTAGTGGGCTTTTATCACTAAAATGGGTGACTACTACAAAAATTGCTAAATGGCACAATTCCCAGCATTGGTTTTGATATGTGAGCTCTAAAAAACTGAAATCTAGAGGAACATTTTGGACTCTTTTAATGGGAATAATCACCTTCAGCCTTTTGCTTCTTCCTTCTTTTCCTTTTATTTCATTATAGATGCCAAGCAGCATGTTTGCTGACTTCCTGTTTATTGTCCCCTATGGACATGTATTGTATTAATCATTTCTATGACTTCTCAATTCAACTCCCTTTACTTGCTCCTGGAAGAATGTTCTGGTACTTGAGGCCACCTATTTCTGTTATTGAAATGCCTCCACCTGGCCTCTGTTGTGCTGGGGCTCCATCACTGCCAAGGTTTTTAATGAGTGAAGATCAGTGACCACTTTAGTACACATTGCCTCCTTTCTCCAAGACAAAGCCACCTCCTAAGGCCTTTGTGATGCTGGTGACCCTCTCTTCAGGTCATTGCTGATATCCTTGGTAAACGGTGTGTCCTCCGAGCCACTCACAGAACATAATCCTCTGGTGAGACTTCCCGCCCAGTGAAATACATCCAGTCTATCATGTTTACTCCTCTAATCCCTGGGATCCATTCTCTCCTTTCCGCGGAGGAAACTCAAATATTCCACAGCACTGAAAGTTGGCTATCAGTTTTTGCAGACTTGTAATACCACTCTGGCAGTGTGATTGCCCACCATCCAGAAAGTGCCTTCAGGATAATGTGTTTGCTTATATAACCTCAAATTCCAACAAAATCCAAACAAGCGTACTCTCCCTGACTCACATACATCTAAGCTAGTTCTTGTATTCTTCGAGTCTCTTTCTTCCCTTAATATCTCTTACCTCTTGTGTCAAGACCAGAATGTCCCCAGATTATGCTAGGATCTCCAGCAGTCAGAACAGAAGGTAGAAGGACATCTTAAAAGGTACCTATTGCCTAGTCTAGAAGATGCTTTTGCTGCATCTTCTAGCACAATATAGGTGCTAAATCTTACCAGGAAATATTGGTACATCTCTGAAAGTCCAGGGAGTTAACAGGGGGAGCTAAAAGAGTCTACGTACATTCAAATATCTTGGTGCAATATCTTGGAATTACAGGTTTTCAAACCATGACCCTAACCTTTACATTGTATGGAGCAACCTGCCTTCACCGAGCAATCAAAACTTTTGGGAGCTCTTTAGCTCCATCATTCCAGGCTTTAACTTCTCACTCAACTGTCTGTCCTTGTATGACTGGACATAAGGTTTCGTTTCAAGCAATCAAAGTCTGTGACTCTCACTTTTAGCCTAAGTTATTTGCTACCAGTCCTCAGTTTTCTTTACTCTTCTGAATGGCATCAATAGGACTTCACATCAATACCACTCTGCTATTTTGATACATATTGCACCCCCACATAGTTCCAAATCAATGTGTGAGCACCCTAGTGACAGTATTCTCTTTCCTGGGAACATTTGCCCACATACTTCCAGTAAAATCTTTAGCAATTAAACACCTATTGTCCCAGTTACTATCTGTACTCCACCCACCCATCAAGCTGTGCTTCTCTTTATTTGCTGGGTTGCAGGCAAGTCAATCCCACATCCTCATCTGAATGTGTATTCTGTCAGACCCTCCTGGGGTCCATTGTTACTTGTCTTAGTCTGGGTTCTCTGAAAGTAGATCTGACATCAGAATGAAATGTGTGTGGATTATTTGTTTCTTTGTTTACAGAAATACCTGTGACTCAAAACTGGGATGGGATAGCACCCAAGTGACGTTTGAAAGTACAGCCTATGGGACTCTTACTTAATTCTCCCCCCTGTTAATGGAGATCTATGAGACATTTTCATGGTCACCACATATATAATACATCAGTGCTATTGTACAGATGAGAAAAGTCAGGGATTAAGTCACTGGTGGAAAGTTTCAGCTGTAACAAACAGAGCTGGGAAGATATTTGCGCAGTTTTGCTCCCACTTTCATGGTCTTCACCATTTCTCTGGGCCCAGTCATAACAATGGAGTGAAGTAGGAAAAACAAGTTATGCAAGACACAAAGATTGTGCAAAGACCCTAATATGCACTACAGTGTGTCTCCTCCCTCTCGTTCACATATTAAAGCACTAACTCCTGTGTGACTATATTTGGAAATAGCTTTTAAGGATTAAAGGCTAAATAAGGTCAGCTACACAGAGTGCTTTTATGACAGGACTAGTGTCCTTATGAGAAGATGAAAAGACACTAGAATGCTATTGTGCACCTCTCTCTCTCTTTCTCTCTCTTTGTCTCTCTCTCTCTCTCTCTCTCGGCACACTGAGCAGAGGCCATGTGAGAAGGAGAAGCCAGATCCTCAAGTCAAAGAGGAGGCCTCCTCAGAACCCATACCTGCCCACATCTGATCCTGAACCTCTAGCCTGCAGAACTATGAGACAACAAGTATGTCTGTTATTTTTGCTGTCCATATTATAGTGGTTTATTTTTAGTCCTAGCAGACTAATGTAAGCCCATCATTAAAAAAAGGAGCAACATGCAATAAAATGAAGAATTGTTAATATAAAATGACTGATGAACTTCTTTTGTGATCATTTTGTTCCAAATAGAACCTCTCAAATTTTTGAATGCCACCTGAGTGCAGCTGAAGGACATGACAAACAGTGGGGCACTCATTAAGGGCACTGCTTCTTATCTGTATGGTCCATCCTTGCTCCAATCCTCTTTTCCTCCCTTCTGAAATAGCATACAGTTAACTCCCCCAGTGTGCAAGTTTGGAAGAATACCCTGGAAATAGCCAAACACTGCAATTGAGCTAACTGGACTACAATCTTAGCAATCTTTAAAAAAAAAAAGATTCATTTATTTATTTGAAAGTCAGAGTTACACAGAGAGAGGAGAGGCAGAGAGAGAGAGAGAGAGGTCTTCCATCCACTGGTTCACTCCCCAGATGGCTGCAATGGCCAGAGATGGGCTGATCCGAAGATAGGAGCCAGGAGCTCCTTCCAGGTCTCCCACACGGGTGCAGGGGCCCAAGGACTTGGGCCATCTTCTGCTTTCCCAGGCCACAGCAGAGAGCTGGATCAGAAATGGAGCAGATGGGCCCATATGGGATGCCGGCACTTCAGGCCATTAACCTGCTGCACCACAGTGTCATCCCCTTAGCAATACCCTTAGCCACACACTGATCAGTTGTCTTTGGGGTGTCCCTATGTTCCCCTATAAACAGGAGGTAACAAAACTTCAGCAAGAATTTATTTTAATGAAGTATTTACTAGACAACCAATACCATCCTGGATATAAAATAAATCAACAAACTATGAGGATGTATTTATATTTAGTTATTTGGGTTGAACTTTGCTTAAAGGAAAGGATTGGAGGAATGTGGTGACCCAAGTGACTTTTGCACTAGTCCAAAACAGATATGGCCGACATTCTAAATCAGCACTCTGGGCACAGACTTGATCCCTACAGGAATCATTCTTTGAAAAAATACTTAAAAATTTACATGACAGGCCGTGTCAGTGAGTAGAATATAGGAAACTATCATTGAAGAGTTGACATTCAGAATTTGATTACCCACATCTGAATACTTCAATGATTCTCAAGGGGTTTCTCAGAACATCATTGTTTTCCATTTTTTATTTATATATTTTATTTAATTTATACAGGTTTCATATATTTCCTTTATACCATTTGAGGAACATAGTGGCACTTCTCCTCCTGCCCTCCCTCCCTCCCACTCAAGCTCCAGCACTTAATCCCCCTACCTCTTGGTTTCCCACTCTTAATTTTTACAATGATCTTTTTATAGTACACTTAATGATCCTGTAGTTAACCCTACCCTAAGTAAAAGAGTTCAACAAATAGTATGAAGATAAAACACTCTTCCTCAATGAAAGAGACAAAGACTATAAACAATCATTGATTCTTAAAATGTCTATTTCATTCCAATACATTATATACAAAGTACTCTGTTACCTCGGATCAAGGAAAACTTTTGATATCTGTCTGAGACTGGCTTATTTCACTAAGTATAATGGTTTCCAGTTGCAACCATATTATTACAAAAGACAGGATTTCATATTTTTTACTGCTGAGTAGTATTCCATCATGTATGTATACTGTAATTTCTTTATCCAGTGATCAATTGATGGACATCTGGGTTGATTCCATATCTTAGCTATTGTGAATTGTGCTGCAATGAGCATGGGAGTCCAGAAAGATCTTCCATATACTGATTTCTTTTGGTTTCGATAATTTCCCAGAAGTGGGATGGCTGGATCATATGGTAGGTCTATATTCAGATCTCTAAGATATCTCCATACTGTCTTCCACAGTGGTTGCACCAGTTTACATTCTCACCAACAGTATACTAGGCTACTTTTTCCCCCACATTCTCACCAGCATTTGTTATTTGTTGATATCTGGATATGGGCCATTCTAACTGGAGAAAGGTGAAATCTCACTGTGGGTTGATTAGCATTTCCCAGATGGCTAGTGATCCTGGGATAGTATCTGCTGGCCATTTGAATTTCCTCTTGAAAAATGCCTGTTCAAGTCCTTTGCCCATTTGTTAACGGAGTTGTTTTGTTGTTGTTGAATTTCTTGAGCTCTTTATACATTCTGAATGTTAACCATTTGTCAGTTGTGTAGTTTGCAAATATTTTCTCCCATTCTGTTGGTGGCCTCGTCACTCTCCTGAGTGTTTGTTTTGTTTTGTTTTGTTTTGTTTTGTTTTGTTTTGTTTTGTTTTGTTGTTGTTGTTGTTTTGTAATACAGAAGCATCTCAACTTGATGTAATCCTATTTGTCAATTTTGACTTTGATTGCTTGTGCTTCTAGGGTCTTTTCCAAGAAGTCTTTGCCTATGTCAATGTCTTGCAGAGATGACCTAACATTCTTCAAAGGTTTGATGGTATTGGGTCATAGATTTAGGTCTTTGACTCATTTTGACTGGATTTTTGTGCAAGGTATAAGGTAAGGGTCTAGTTTCATACTGCATGTGGAGATCCAGTTTTCTGAGCACCATTTGTTAAAGAGACTGCCCTTGCTCCAGGGATTGATTTTATCTCCTTTGTCAAAGATAAGTTGGTTGTAGATGCAGGGATTGATTTCTGGAGTTTCTATTCTATTCCATTGGTTTACAAGTCTGTTTTTGTGCCAGTACCAAACTGTTTTGTTTATAACTGTTCTGTAGTATGCCTTTTTTTTTAAAGATTTTTTAAAATTTATTTGAGAGGTAGAGTTACACACAGTAAGAGGAAGAGACAGAGAGAAAGGTCTTCCATCCACTGGTTCACTCCCCAAATGGCTGCAATGTCCAGAGCTTGGCTGATCCGAAGCTAGGAACCAGGAGCTTCCTCCATGTCTCCCACGCGGGTGCAGGGGCCCAAGGAGTTGGGCCATCTTCTACTGCTTTCCCAAGCCATAGCAGAGTTGGATTAGAAGAGGAGAAAACTGGACTCAAACTGGGTTCCATATTGGATGCAAGCACCGCAGGCAGAGGATTAACCTCCTGTACCCCAGTGCAGGCCCCTGTAGTATGTCTTGAAATTAGGTATTGTGATGCCGCGGGCTTTGTTTTTGTTGTATACGATTACCTTAGCTATTCAGGGCTTCTTGTGTTTTCATATGAAGTCTAGCATCAATTTTTCTAGATCTGCAAAGAATGTCATTGGTATTTTGACTGGGATCACATTGAATCTGTAAATTGCTTTTGGTAGCATGGATATATGATGATGTTGATTCTTCCAGTGCGTAAACATGGAAGATTTTGCCATTCTTAATGTCTTCTTTTATTTCTTTCATTACTGTTTTGTAATTTTCATTGTAGAGATCTTTGACATCCTTGGTTAAACTTATTCCAAGGTATTTGATACTTTTTGGAGCTATTATGAATGGGTCAGATCTTACAAGCTCTTTCTCAGCCATGACCTTGTCTGTGTATACAAAGTCTATTGATTTTTCCATGTTGATTTAATATCCTTCTACTTTACCAAACTCTTTTATGATTTCCAATAGTCTTTTAATGGAGTTTTTTGGATCCCCTATATAAAGGATCATATCATCTTCAAATAGGGATAGTTTGATTTCCTCCTTTTCAATATGTATTCATTTGATTTCTTTTTTCTTGCCCAATGGCTCTGGCTAAAACTTTCAATACTATATTAAATAGAGATGGTGAGAGTGGGCATCTTTGTCTGGTTCTAGATATTAAGGATAATGCTTCTTGCTTTTCTACATTCAGTAGGATGCTGCCATGGGTTTGTCATAGATTGCCTTGATAGTGTTGAGAACTGTTCCTTCTATACCCAATTTGCTTAAGGTTTTCATCATGAAATGATGTTGTATTTTATCAAATGCTTTCTCTTTATCTATTTAGATAACCATATGGTTATGTTCAGAGACCCAAGTATGTTCACAGATTATAATTTTAGGTAGAAAATGTAAGAGCAATAATTTACTATTAACAACAAACATTGGCTCACTTTTTAATTAATTGTGAATTTCTAGCTTTCATCTGTAGTATTTTGTTGGCTTGCAGTAGCAGCAACTTCTTCATTTTGGCTTGCTCCATTTTCCTTAGCTTTTCTTTGTAATGTCAAAGCATTTGGTCAATATCAACAAAACAATTACTCCCTATTGTCCCTCCATAAATGGAAGCCACCTGTCAATAGTTCATTCTTTTCAAATGTCAGTTTTGTGGCTTGTATATTCAGACCCTAGTGGAGGAGGTCAGACAACAGGAAAACATCAGCTAACCTTCTATAAAGCAGTCTGAGTTATGTCAAACCCAGATGTGCAAGTTTTACAAAGGAACATCCTCTCATAGTTCTCTTCTGCCTTTTTTTTACTCCCACCAGTGTTTTAATTTCTATGTCTGGATATACATCTAAGGCTGGACTTCTTTAATGATGACTTTGCTTGCTTGGTCCCCTGATGTCATTTGCATCTTCTTTGATCCTGGCACTATAAGATGGAGTATGCCTTAGTTTCTTCCAGTATGTTCAGTGCCCCAGGAGCCTGACCACCTCTGCTCTGTAACTGAGGTTCCTGACAGTCACCCTTTGAATGTGGATCTTCAGTTATTCTCTTTGACACGGAGACAAGTGTGTTTGCTGTAAATATCATATACCCTGAAACAAAGTATTTTGAATATAAATTCATTTATGAATACACATATTTTTCACCTCATCTTCTAAACAGGTCTTGACTTATGGATAAAGTGAAAACTAAGACTCCTGTAACAATTACAACAATAACAGAAATAAAACTTTATGTTCTCCACATTATATAGCTCTGAGAACGAAAACATTTGCAGTCTTGGACAGGCTATTTAACTGTGAACATTATCAGTGAAGTACAAGCGCTATCCATCTTGCAGAATAATTTCAGATTATGCAGATTAGATGCATAAAGCATCTCATACTTGGTGAGTATTCAACATACTAGTATTAACTTTCCCTCCACAAGAGTCAAGAGGACATTATCACATTTGATATTTTCTTCTCTTTGGTCCACAAACCAGAGTTACCAAGACAGATGGAGGAGCTTCACCTCCATCCTACCTCAAAATATGTCCTTGCTCACACTTTCATAGTGCCTTAATATTTGGACAGCTTTATTCCCTACAAGCTGTTCAACTGTTTTGACTCCAGGATATCATAAAAAGACATTATTGCTAACTTTCTTAAAAGTCTCATTCAGTGAGGACTTTGACATCATGAAATTGTCTATGTGTACACACAAATTAAACAATCTCCTTCCCTCATAAAATGTATTATTGTTTATTCTTTTCAAATATGTTGGGCTTAGATAGTTTGAGAGGTCAGTTTTTGAATGATTGCATTCCACCTAGCTAGCACCATGTATTTAGGAAGTGTTTATTTTGAGGCTCTGTCTGCCTTTCTATGTTTTCAATGGATTGAAATCCACATATATAGTTGAGCATCACTTGATGTTTTTCACAAACAACTAAGTGCTACCCAAATAGATGGAGCAACACAGATTGGGAGTTGGAGATGAAATGAGGTAGAAACTTACAGCTCAAACGAGATATCACACTGGAAAGTCACTATCCAGGTGACTGATATAGAGTGTGTCAGCATTAACTGGAGGAACAGAGTCCACCCAAGAGGTAGAGAATTGGACCTCTGTTATTCATAGAAACTTTGCCTGTTGAAAACCCTGGCCCTCCTTCATAGTGTCCAACATGCAGACTGGAGTTTCAAAGGGCACAGCACTTGTTAGGAGCTTGCAAACAGCCTCTTTTATAAACACAATCAACTGCTATTAAAAAATGAAATCTATATATAATCACAGAAGGCAACAAGGTACTTAAGACCCAATCAGCGAGGGAGAAGACTTGACACAATAAACCCAGAAACTTGAAATCAATGATTAAAGCAACGATAGAAACTTTAATGTTTGTATCCCAAAGCAGTTGAAATACCACCTTAATTGACCATACACTTCTTATTACTATTCTAATAAATACCATGTACTGAATGAAAACTGCTATTATTAAGGATCCAAAAATGTTCCCAAATTGCAGTTGCATTTATATAAAGTAGGCATTAGCTAGATTAAATGGAAGTATCTATCAACATTCTTGAAAAAGTTACTTTTGGATGGTCAGCTTTTGATATGATTTTTTTTCTCCATTGTTCACATATTTCACAAAGGCTTTATACTGTTTATAGATTTAAATATAATTTTATAAATTGGTATGATTTAAGTTATTTAATCCTGTATTTTCATGAAACCCTCATGAAATCTTTATCATTACCTCCTTATGCAAATTCTTAGCCTTTCTCTCTCTACTTTACCACTTCACATCTCCCATTCAGCCTTCAACACCAGCTTTTACCTTTAAAAATGAACAGAACTTGCAAAGGTTAAAAAGTCCTCAAATTCATCCTATGCATAGCCATATGACTTGTAACTTTTAAAATCACAAACACTGTCCCTTTCAAAAGTCTGTTAGTGGCTGCCCAATGCCTATGTTATGAAACATTTATCCTTGCACTTAGAATATGGTCTCTTTACTCCTCCCACTCTAAATCTCTCTTTTACTCCTTTTCATTTTTATCTCAGACTGCCTCTTCAGCTTCACCTCATCTCACCTCACCTCTCTCTCTCCCCTTCCTTCCTTCCCTTCCTCTCACTCTCTCCCTCTCTCTCCCTCTCTCCCTCTCTACTTCCTTCCTTAAGTGATTACTTCAATAACACTATAGAATGTTTCCCCTCTTTTTGGGAGTGTTCTCACTTTTGTCTTTATTCAAACAGAATTATTAATTTTCTTAAAACTTTTACTTTATTTTTAATTGGTAAATAACTTACACATTTATGGGGCACAATTTGAGGCTTTGATATGTATTTATATTGTGGAATACATAAATCAAACTGAATAACCATCCACCAACTCACATACTTACCAATATTTTGTAGTGAAAATATTTAAAATCTTACCTTCAAGCAATTTTGAAATATCTAATGCATTATTAATAATTATAATTACCACTCTGTGCAATAGGTCACTAAAGCTTATTTCCTTCCATTTAGCTGAAATTTTATACAGTTAGATCAATATCTCCACAGAATGGTGGTGACAGAAACTGAAGGATGATTACTGCTTTCTTGTTGGTGCTGAGCTCATCCAGGAAGCCTGCCCAGTGTCTCAAAGGATTGTTTGACTCCTCTTTCTTTGTGCTCCCAGTTCCTCATTAAAATTGTGGGAGGATTATATTTTTTGCTTATTTATAGCCTCCACCAGCCCATGTTCTGTTTCAAAGCAAAGGTTAGGTCTAATTCATCTTCATATCTCTGGAGTTTAGAATATTGCCTTGCACATAATGTGAATTTTATTTTTTAAAATGAGATCATTGAATTATTAAATAAGATTTCTAAGTTAGATTATTCAAACTGCCATACATAGAGTTGAGTATTACTATATAGCACATACATTGACTTGTTATCTGTAAGTTTCATAATATATTTGATTAGATGTTCTTTTAAACAAAATGAAAACACACATTGATTATAATATTCCCTCATGTACCACATTAGAAACCCATTTGAGAGAGGATACGGTGTGTGTCTTTTATGATCCCTTATGCTGCCTATGTCAGACCCATTGGCAAGTTTCTTCTATACTCTGAGACGTGAAGTGTTAGCATGAGCCAAGGAAAGAGGTTAAATCAGTGTTTACCATCCTCCTTTCTTTTCTTGTGTGTGTGTGTGTGTGTGTGTGTGTTTAATTGAGAAGCAGACTTACAGAGAAAGAGGGAATGATCCCCGAATGGCCACAATGCTTAGGAATGGGGTGGATTGAAGACAGGAGCTAGAACTCAGTCCTAGTCTTTCAAATGAGTGGCAGCAACCCAAGCCCTCAGACCATCTTCTGCTACTTTCCCAGGCACGGCAGCCTGGAGCTGGATCCTAAGTGGAGCAGCTGGGAATAGACTCACCATCCATATGGGATGCCGCCATTGCAGGCCACACTGCATGGAGCAGTGCGTTTCTGACATGTTTAGTTCTGCCCCTCCCAGTTTGCAGACTACCTTCCCCCTCTAATGGAAATGACTTAATCACCAGGATTTTCCTGGTTGCAGATCTGAACCACCTACCCCTGGCTCTCTTCCACATCTGTGATCTTTCATGTATCTCTCCCTTTACTAAAATGCATGGTGGCAGTTACTAGTGTGTGACTCCTCCTCAGAAATCACTGCCAGGTCTTATTCCCCACTCCATGATTCTCTGTGACTTTTTTTTCTTTTGGTTTACATTCACTTTGATATGTGATTTTTCCTGTAACTGATGACCCATCACATGTTTCTTATATTTCCAAATACTTATATAATGTAAATGAATGAAGGCAGATTATGGTTCACTCTTGTCACCCCAGTAGTCTGTTCATTCAGCAAATCTCATTTTTGTTTTTTTTTTAATATTTTATTTACTTATTTATTTAAAAGATAGTGAGAGAGATTGAGACTGAGAGATCTTCTATCTGCTGGTTCATTCTCCAAATATACAGAACAGCAAGGACTCGACCAGTCAAAAAACCAAGAGTCAAGATGTCCATCCAGGTCTCTCACATGCATTGTAGGGACTCAAGTACTTGGGCCATGGTCTATTCCCTTCCAGGTGCATTAGTAGGAAGTTCTATCTGAAGTAGAGCAGCCAGGACTCCTGGCATGCCAATATTGGTTATGGGTATCACAGGCAGCTGGTTATTCCACTGCAATACAACATCCATCCCTCTTTTAAATATGTTAAAAAATCATGTTTTGTTTATCAATTATAAAATAGGCTTTCAGGATCTAAAAATGACTATTTAGGGAGGGGAAACTGCCATAAAACAAATGGATACCATATTAGTATAGGTTCCTCCAAATAATATATTTTTTTTGACAGGCAGAGTGGACAGTGAGAGAGAGAGACAGAGAGAAAGGTCCTCCTTTGCCATTGGTTCACCCTCCAATGGCCGCCGCGGCCGCCATGTTGTGGCCGGCGCACCACGCTGATCCAAAGCCAGGAACCAGGTGCTTCTCCTGGTCTCCCATGGGATGCAGGGCCCAAGCACTTGGGCCATCCTCCACTCCCAGGCCACCGCAGAGAGCTGGCCTGGAAGAGGGGCAACCGGGACAGAATCCAGCACCCCAACAGGGACTAGAACCCTGTGTGCTGGCACCGCAGGTGGAGGATTAGCCTATTGAGCCGCAGCGTCCACCCAAAAATATATTCTGCAACAAGGGATTATACACAACTGGATCTCTGGGGGAGTCATCCCAAGGACAAACTGGGTGATTGCAAAACAGGAAATAGGAAAAAATAAAGTCACTTCTAAGGAGCTGTTACTAAAATGGATACTGCCATAGACAATGCAGGGCCAATTCCCCTGAAGACTCTCTGAGGGACCATGGAAATTTTCCCATAGAATGGTGCACTTTAGTCACTGAGTCATGGTGTACTTATTCACCAACTTCCTGTCCTCATGGGTCAAAGGTTTCCTCAAACCTCCTGGTTTGTCTTAGCTCAGAATGGCCTAGTGGATTTCTGCAGGCACCAATGTAGGGATCAGCAGAGAACTCCCAGGGCAAAAAGTCAGGAACAGGTGATGCATTTGGGACATAAGATCTCAGTTTACTCTCCCTTAGTGATGGCCACAGTGAGTGTGGAACCCTAAGATGGATGAGGGAAGGCAATACAGGACACAAAGTGTCTAATGCAGGCTCTAATAGCAACATCTGTGTTTTTCAGGGGGTAAACAAATGAGATACTCAGTCTCCCTATGGCAGGGGAGGTGCAGGAGAGGCATTGTAGATAGGGTGATCATTAAGTTGCACAAAATATTGGCTTCAACCTCAATGAATTACTACAGTGCAGAATAAAATGCTTTGGCAAAATCAATGAATTAAAAGGGACAGATTTTTCTATTTCCCTTCTTCAGCATCTGACTTACAGGAATAATTTCATTCTGACTCTACTTAATGAGTTTTATGACCCTGGGCAAGTGAATAACTTGGCTGGGCCCCAATTTCTTCATTTATAAAATGAAATGCTCACTGAGCTCCATTCCAGCTCTAGCATTGTGATTCCATGAATCTATGCACACACAATATAGTAGAGCTTAAAATCCTCCCATATTTCCAGGAGTATTCCCATGTGTATTATTGCACGTAGTTGTCCTGCTGAATTCTCTTCTAGAATTTTTCCAGTGCTTAGAGATCCCTTCAAGCTTTATTTTAATATCTGTGGTTCTGTGTGCTGATAATAACATGTGAATTGCCTGAATATTTATAGAAAGATAATTCTAGTAAGAATGCTGCCTTAAAAAACAGTTGACTGATTACATGAAAACCTTAGCAAGCATGCTTTTCAACTAAAGGGTGACCTAAAAGCACACAGTAGATGCCCAATTTCCAGAGCTTTCCTACCAGAATTTCAAACAGCCCTGAACTCTTTTCCATGACCTCCAGGCTGAACATGATCCGAGAGGCTAACTCTGCCTCTTCCCTTGGTCTGTGCTTCCTCCCTTCTGCCTTGCCTGGTTCTAGCAACCTGGGCTTGTTCTCTGCTCCTTGATTGTGCTTCGCTCATCTCTGCTGTAGGATCCTTGCCATCATGTTCTCCCTATTTAGACTGATCTGCTCATCAGTGTCTTCCCTTCTTCTCATTTACCTCACGGTGAGACCATTACGTCCTCAGAAAGCCTATCCTAGTCATACAGTTTACATTTTCTCCAGTAACTCTACTGCTTTGTTTTATTTTTTTCCCAGCATTATCACCATGATGTATTTTCAGTTCATGTAGTTTATGTTTACTCTTGTATTTACTTTTTGTCTTTCCCTAGTAAAAGGTAAGTTCTATTCTTCCTTGAATCTCCTGTTCCTAGGAAAATGATTAGAACATAATAAATGTAAGATAAATATTTGTTGGTCAAATGATTGCTAAATGGCATGTGATCAATTTTCAAACAAAAGAGAACAAATACTGAACTTGAAACTAGAATTTTTATTTAAGTTATGTTTCTCATGTAAGATTATACAATCTAGAAATAATAATCTGTGTCCTATTTTCTTCACACATTGTTGACTTATGTTTAGCCTTGATGTCTAAGGACCTGAGATGTTTTCCTTCAAAAATATTCTAGAATAATCTATGCATTCTCTCATGGTTTTTGTTTCAAGTTTGAATCTCTGCTTTATGAGTTGCTATCTGTGAAAGCCTGTGCAGGTTACTTAACTTCCCCATACCTAAATTTCCTCATCCAAAAACCAATAATGACAATATGAAACGACTTCAGAAAGTTAGTGGAAGAAATGAAATTAAAAGATAAGTCTATTTGGGTACAAAATTTTGTCATAATATGTATTTTTCATAAACTTTTTGAAGATCTCCTCATATATCCAGAGCACTTTGGAATTTTGGAAGTTCCAGACACCACGTAACCACTACATAAGTATTAGTTACTATTTGTCTATTATTAGCTTCTTTACCTAATAATAACTCTAATTAATCCTAGCCATCCTTTGAGGCAGCACTCAAATGCCAGGTTTTCACTGAGTCTTTTGCTTATATATCCATTTGCCTTTTCCTTCCCTAACATAATATTAATAATCTGCTACATTCTGTTCACTTAGTAAACACTTGAGCACTTGCTTTTTTTCATTTATTATTTGGTTTCATAACAGACTAAATAGTCATTATTAATTATTCTAATACATTGTTAGCTCTACCTACTTTATGGATAAATTTATTTTTTTCCAAATATTTGTAGATGGAATTAATTCTCATTCTTAGTTGATATAAAATATTTACTTTATACATTTGATTAAAATTATTCTCTCATGTAATCATCAGCAGTCTTCATGAATAAAAGAGAACATGTCACATCCATTTTTTTCAAATTATCCTTTGATTTCAAAGTACTTATAAAAAGGTTTATTCTTACTGAACCATAATTTTTTGTTGCAATTCAAAAAGAGATTGAGAAAAAACATCACTGAATTTAACGAATAATGTCTGTATGGCTGATCCCAAATGGAGAGAGAGAGACAGAGACAGAGAGAGAGACAGAGAGAGACAGAGAAAGACAGAGAGAGAATCTGCTGTTTCAATCCCCAGATGTTCACAACAGCCAGGGCTGGACCAAACTGAAGCTAAGAGCCGGAAGCTTCTTCCATATCTCCCACATGGGTATTAGGGGCCCAAGCACTTGGACCATCTTCTGCCTTCCCAGGTACATTTGCAGGGAGCCAGATCAGAATTGGAGCAGCAGGGACTTGAACCGGCATCAGCAACTGCCTTACCTGATACACCACAACGCCAACCCAAGCAGTGTTAATTTCTTACTAAGAACTTCATATGTTTCATTTTCCAATAAAAGAAAGGTAGAACTTCAAAGAAATTCTCCTAAATGCATTCAGAAGTTAAACAAACATAATTCTTGTATTTGTTTCTAGTCAATTATCTTTCCTACTTCCTATAATAGCTGATCTAAACTTTTCCCTTTGCCATAAGCCCCCAGGTGTACACCTGCAGGATGTCCGTCTGCAAATAAAACAGGACCATCTGATAGGAGCCTTTTGATTTCCTTCTGCCTCCTGTCATCAAGATCTCTGTATTGATTTGTATTTACTTTATTTCCTTCTGTGTGAGATGAAAGGAAAGTACCCCATTTTCAAGCTCAATCCTTTCCCAGGCTTGGCTTGGTGGAGTAAAAAGAGTATTGTAATGCCAGAATAGAAATTCCACTTCTCTCTCTTAGTGACCATGGGCAGCAGGTTATTAAACTAGCAGTGTACATGTGCAAGCCCTAAATAAGCTAGTTTCTTCTCTCTTAAACTAAAAATTTTCCAAGACATTAATTGTCTTTGTGTCTTCATAGCTTCTCACTTTGGAGACATCCTTTTCCTTTCAGTCCTTTCCAATAACTTCAGTCTCTGATTTTCTTATTTTTATCTTATCCATATTAAAAGTAGTGCTCTACAAGACAAACATACACACCAGGAGAGAGAGAGAGAGAGAGAGAAGAGGAAGAAGACGAATAAGAAGAAAATTATATCAGACTCCATTAAATCAGTGATGAAAAGAAATCTTAAATATGACAGTTTCAAAAACTCCAAAAAGATATACACAAGGGGACAAAGATATGGAGGACAGCAGATTCCCAATCACAAATAAGGCAAACCAGAAGACAGTAAAGCAAAATCTCAATATTGAAAAAAAATTCCATCAACCTAACATTCTATACTTAACCAAAATAAGAATTCAAAACCAAAGGAAATGTGAGGACTTTTTTAGACCAATGAAAGCTGCATAAATTCATCAGCCACAGGCCTGCCCTGTAAGATACATGGAAGGAAGCACTTCAGGAGAAAGGAAAGGGAAAATCTGAAAATATGAGTGGACACCATCAGCTGAAGAGCCCTGGAAGTGCTCAGGAGGTGAGTACATATCAATGTAAATATTGGATGGTTAATTCTAGGTACCAACTTACCTGGATCAAGGAATGCCTATTAAACTGGTAAGGTGTTCCTTTGGCAGTGTCTATGAAGGTGTTTCCAGCATGTGAGTCTGAATGACCCAAGTGGGGAATATTGGGAGTGGCCCAGGAAAAAAAGTACTGAAAGTAAATTAGTCTCTTCTCTGAGAGCTAGGTTAGACTATTATTTCACTACCCTATATATCAGAACTCTCAGATTCCCCACCTTTCTAACTACAGGACTTATACCAGCACCCTCTCAGGTTCTCAGGGTTTTGGCCTTGGACTAAGAATTACATCATAGTCTTCTCTGGTTCTGAGGCCCTTGGCCTTGGGCTGAGCCTTGCGAGCAGCATCTCAGGATCTCCAGTCGGTAGGCTCCCATAGGACTTATTGGGATCTATAATCATGTGAGTCAATGCCCCTAATGATTCCCATCTCATATATCTAAAAGCATATCCCATTAGTTCTTTCTGTCTTCAAAACCCTGACAAATACAGAAAGGAAGGGAGAAATAGAAATATACTCTTGTAAGATTCTTAGATTGGGAAGTAATACAACATCACTTTAAGGCAGACTATAATAAATTAAAGATGGATAATATAAATACTATAACCTCTAAATCAGCCACTAATAACACACAACAAAGAGTTTTAGTTCAAAAGCCAACAGAGCACATAAAAAAGAACCAAGACATCCGAAAGATGACAACAAAAGAGAGAGAACTGAACGAAGAGTACTTGGAACAAAATAGAGAACAAGTGGTAGGATGGTATAATTAAGCTAAAACTCTGTTAATACTCACATAAAATATAAGTGCTCTACACACTCATTAAAAGAAAGAGATTTGGATTGGATGAAAAAGCAATACCTAAATATACTGCCAAAAACAAGTCCATTTTAAATACAAAGTCAAAAGGATTAAAAGTAAAATATTGACCAAGATGCAACATGTTAAATTAATCAAAAATAACTTAGAATTCCTATAGAAAATCAGATGAAATATATTTCTGAACAAAAACTTGGTAGAGAAAGTAAAGAAGATCATTTCAAAATCTTCAACATTTAAGTTAATCAAAAGAACCTATTGCCAAATGTTTACCTCCTAACAATAGAACTTCAAAATTCATAGAGCAAAAACTAATAATCTGAAAGGAAAACTTTAAAAATCCAGTTTTAGTTCGAGATTTCAATAATTCATTTTTACAAAAAAAATGATAAAACAAATGTGCAGAAAATCAACTAGGATGGGGAAACAATGATCAACATTTTCAACCAAACTGACCTCTGCACACAAAATAAGGCAAAATAAAAATTTTTCAAGTATTATTGGAACATTTAAGAAAGCATTCCTTAAAAGATGTAACAAAAACAAACAATCAAACAAAAAACAAAAAACTCAAAAAAAAAAAAAAAAAAAGCTCCTACACTGAACCAAAAAAAATTATTCTTGGTCACTTAACGCATACTATTGCCAAATATTTTCCTTAGTTTTTAACAGTTTTTCATACCAACATTACACAGTTACATCACGTTTTCTCTTCTGTCTTTTCTATTGCCCTCAATCAAAATTGCTGCTTCCCAGGAATTTTGCCTATAACTGTGCTGTCAGATTTTGTCTTTTGGAATCCGCTAGACTGAATTACTCCCAGGAGAGGACCATGTCTCATTTCTTTGGCATAGTAACGGCAGTGGTGTCTCAGTGAGGTCTCCGTCCTCATCATATTTGAATTCTCAGCGGCATTTGACACAGTGGGTTCTCTCCTTCCTTGAAATACTCTTTGGTCATTTGGCTGTTGGGACACGGCATTCTCTGAGCTTCCCTGTAACTGTGCTGGCTTCTGGTCTCTTTCCAGTTGGGGTGAACAGCTCCTGCTGCTGAGTAGGGCAGCCCTGTCCCCAGGGCTCAATTCTTTGAACATGTTCTATTTTTACTAACTTTTATATTGCTTCACAATCTCTCCCCGTTCTGTGGTTTTACAAATTGCCTATATGCTGACAAACCACACGTTTGTGTCTTCAGCAAAGACCTCTCCCTGAACCCCAACCTCTTAAATCTATCTGCCTGCTTGGCACTTTCACTCGCATGTCTAACAGGCTTCCCAGTCTTTGCCTGTCCCAGTGAGAACCTTGAATCTTCTCTGCTCCCAAAACTTTTCCTTTCACAAGCTTTCACGTTTCAGTTGAGCTGCTCCTGGTGTTGTTTCTGATCCTACTCATTTGTTTCCTATAATATATCTAAGCCACCCACAAATCATTTTACCTCTTTTTAGGGTATATTCACAACCTATATACTTCATACCTCCTCCACCACTACCACTTGGGCCCTAACCACCATCATCTCTTATCTAGATGTTTGTAGCAGCTTCTCAACTGTCTCTTGGCTTATGCCCTCACTCTTTTTACCATATTCTTAACAGGAAAGCTAAAGTGATCCATCCTGTTGCTCAAAACCCACCCGTGGATTCACTTCCAAGTTAGAGGCAGAGGCAGACTTACTGCTGAGGTCCAGAGATTCCTCCACACTCTCATCCCACAGCCAACCCATTACCTCTATTTCTCCCTTCTTTGCTCACTCTGATCCGTGATAGCTTCTTCGCTGTTGTTCAAACAACCCAGCCAAAATCCCTTGTGCTTGTTATGCCCTCCCTAATACATGCTCCTACACTTATTCACATGGCCCATCCTCTCAATTCTACCAGGTCTTACTTTAGTATAATCTTCCTAGAGTGGCTCTCCCTCACTTTCTCTAACAAGGTAGCATTTCCCTAATGATCTCAGTCTTCCCTCCTCCTTTATTTTTTTCCATAAACTTATCATCATGTAGCCTACTTTTTTTTTATGGGGTTGGCCCTCATGATCAGTGCATGCTGAAAAAAGATGAAAAGTTACAGCACTCATAACCTGGATACTAAAATAAATCAGGCATGAGGTTTTGACTTCAGGCCACGACAAGGCCCAACAACACAGATGACACGTCACCAAACCATCCTTGCCCAGATTCCCCTTCCTTCCTTCAGGTTCTAGCTTATGTTTCTTCTTCTTCTTCTTCTTCTTCTTCTTCTTCTTCTTCTTCTTCTTCTTCTTCTTCTTCTTCTTCTTCTTCTTCTTCTTCTTCTTCTTTTTGACAGGCAGAGTGGACAGTGAGAGAGAGAGACAGAGAGAAAGGTCTTCCTCTGCTGTTGGTTCACCCTCCAATGGCCACCGTGGCTGGCGCACCACACTGATCCGATGGCAGGAGCCAGGTGCTTATCCTGGTCTCCCATGGGGTGCAGGGCCCAAGCACCTGGGCCATCCTCCACTGCACTCCCTGGCCATAGCAGAGAGCTGGCCTGGAAGAGGGGCAACCAGGACAGAATCTGGCACCCCGACCGGGACTAGAACCCGGTGTGCTGGCACCGCAAGGCGGAGGATTAGCCTAGTGAGCCGCGGCGCCGGCCCTAGCTTATGTTTCGATCAATGAAAGTTTTTATGTAGTCCTCTGGAAATAATCTTTCTCTTCCACAACTCTGTAAATTTGTGTGTGCTATTCTATAAAATAATCTATTAATTGTTTTTTAGATATTTTATGTCTTATTGATCTAATTTATTTAGCTTGAACAAATTTCAGACATATAAATTTAACTTAGATTTAAAATATTAACTGGATTCCAAACTTTTGTATATAGCTTCAAAGAGGCCCTGATGCAGACTCCGTACTGAAAAGGGTTGCTACAAGAGTTATGGATTCCAGGATTTGGATTCTTTATTTTTTAACTTTTATTTAATGAATATAAATTTCCAAAGTACAGCTTATGGAATACAATGGCTTCCCACCCCATAACTTCCCTCCTACCCACAACCCTACCCTTTCCCACTCCCTCTCCCCTTCCATTCACATCAAGAATCATTTTCAATTCTCTTTATATACAGAAGATCAGTTTAGCATACATTAAGTAAAGATTTCAACAGTTTGCACCCACATAGAAACACAAAGTGAAAAATACTGTTTGAGTACTACTTATAGCATTACATCACAATGTACAGCACATTAAGGACAGAGATCCTACATGAGGAGTAAGTGCACAGTGACTTCTGTTGTTGACTTAACAAATTGACACTCTTGTTTATGGCATCAGTAATCACCCTAGGCTCTTGTCATGAGTTTCCAAGGCTTTGGAAGCCTTTTGAGTTCACCAACTCTGATCATATTTAGACAAGGTCATAGTCAAAGTGGAAGTTCTCTCCTCCCTTCAGAGAAAGGTACCTCCTTGTTTGATGACCCGTTCTTTCCACTGGGATCTCTCACTCGCGGAGATCTTTCATTTAGGTTTCTTTTGGTGTTTTTTTTTTTTTTTTTTTTTTTTTTTTTTTTGCCAGAGTGTTTTGGCTTTCCATGCCTGAAATACTCTCATAGCCTACTTTTTAATTGTTCATTAATTTATTGTCCTTTCCCCCCTCCCTAGAATGTAAGTTTCAGAGAGCAGGGGTTTTTGAGTGTTTTCTTCACCATTCATTTCCAGCACCTAGAATAGTACATATGAGTAGATACACAGAAGGAACTCAGAATATTTGTGAAATCATAAAAGTATTAAATGAGTAATTTCATGGATTTTTCACAGGGCCTAATTGCATTCCTACAACAGATAACTAACATGGCAAAGACTTATTAACATCAAAAGGAAAGCTTGGGCAAACAGGACAAAGTTAAAATGAGAACAAGGAGAGTCAAAATGAATGGAGAAGAATAAAAGTAATACACAATTATTCTCTTTTCTGGTCTTCACATCTGATTTGGCAAGGGAGAATTGTTTTGGACAGCTTATGGTTTTCTTTATTTCAGCACAAGCATTGAATTTTCATTTTTCACATTCCCTGCCATCTACTTTCTTTGTGTTTGTAAATAACAAAGACGCACCCTCTCCATTGGCTTCCTTCAGCTATCCTGATCTTTGTTCCAATCTTATTTTTCTGTTTGACCTACCCTACCAACCTGAAAAGACATTTAGATTTAAATCTCTCTTAAGTAAGTCGAAAAGAATACATCAGTTCCTTTCAGAAGAGATTGTATTTTGTTCTCAGGGAATAAAAGTGAAAACTGTTAGGATGTTAGTAGATCCATAACAATAGTTATTTCTATATTTTTTCCTTTTAATCTTTTTATATAATCCAGGAACATATCCAAATATTTTCCCTTACTTCACACGAGACAGTGTGTGAACTTAAAGGAATTTAAGGGAATAAAACTGAAGATGAGCAACTGTGTGTATCCATTGTGGTTTCTAAACATTCTAGTGGTATTATAAAGAGATCTTTTCTTTCTCCAGAGGCTTATTATATGTAATCTACTTACTTTTTCTGTAACTAGATGGGCACTGTAACTTGCTGTTCATCATTTGGTTACTGTTTAGAGACATTGTCTAAGAAATAACAAAAATTGCTAATCAGTTGTCAATCATTTCTTGAATAGAGTTCATGTCTTCAAGAAGTTAATGACCTAACAGGATGCTGAAATATACACCTGGGGTTATAGTATGCACATTAATGGAAATTACTATTAAACCTAGGAATAATAGTATAAACCACATACAGGAGAGCAGGAAACAGGTTTCCTTCTTTTGACTTCTTCTGGGACATTATTTAGCTTATTTTTGCCCAGAAACTGAGGTCAGAAGCAAAACTGATCAAGTTAGGAAACAACCAAATGGAAGAGTTGAGTGAATTTTCTGCTAACATGGAGATAGAAATATAGTGTATACTCATTGAAAGCCGTGGAGGAGCATGTAGACCGTTTCACTTCTACCATTCACAAATTCATTCGTAGGCAAATGCAGCCTAAGGTACAAATTTGAACAAAGTTCAGCAGAAGCAAACACGGTTCTCCTGAACGTGTGCCTAGCTTCCCTGAAGGGGCAGATGGAGACAGTTGGCAGTGATAAGAAGTAACCAGCCTGGAAAGAGGATCCTGCTGGAGAGGAAGAGGATTCTGAGCAACTGACTTCCTGACAGCTGCTGGTTAAGGTCTCTGAGCAATTCCGCCTCCTAACAGTCTCCGATTGTGGTCTCCTTGTGCTTTGGATGACTCAAAACTCCGAGGATTCTTCAGGGTGAGAAATTTGGCCCGTGTTCTAACTCTAGTGTGGTTTTCTCCTAATTGGCTTGAGGGAAGCAATTGGATGACTCGGAAGTAGCCAACTCACAAATAAGCACCCAGTATTATGACCAGCATGGCTTCCCATCTTTTTTGGCCACAGGGAATCCTGCCTCTCTGAAGTGTAGGATATGCCAGGTTTGCTCTCAGATCCATCCCTGCCAGCATCCTGCACACTCTGCATCCTAGGAAACTGTTTTCTTGCTCCCTTATTACTCTCTGGCTTCTGGGAGCATTAGTCCGTAAGTAGCAGAGGTGGGAGAAGGAGAAGCAGAGGAATGGAGTTTCTCTTCCAGTCCCACTCCTCACATTCCTGGTATCTCCTCAGTAGCTGCCACTCACACTGGATAAGACCTTCCTTTAGGTCACAGCTCCCCCCACGGAGCCAACTTGCTGCTTTCTGCCCTAGCCTGGCTTGCTCAGCTTCCGAGCTCTGTTAGCAATACCTCTGCTTGTCCTCTCGTGGCAGTGACTGCATTCCTGGGGCACCTACTGTCTCTGTTTTGCTTGCCTGGTCTTTTATTACCTGTGTAATCAACTTGTAGTATTATAATATTTTATTTGGAAGGATTAATGCAATTCCTGTTTTGTGGCCAGACACCGACTGATTCACAGTGAGTCAGTAGAGATACATCTCTTCCACCTCCTTGGTTGGCTCTTCTTGGCTGGTTGTGTTAACTCATAGAAGAGGGGAATATGAAATACAGCACCAACTGTTTTCTCAATACAGTAAATCACAGTCCTGATGAGCTATATTCTTTGGTCTGTATAGATTTTTCTCCCATCTAACTTTGTTTTTTTATTTTTAATATTTTTAAATATTTTAGTTATTTATTTGAGTGGTAGAGTTACAGACAGTGAGAGGGAGTGACAGAGAAAGGTCTTCCTTCTGTCGGTTCACTCTGCAGATGGCTGCAACAGCCAGAGCTGCACCGATCCGAAGCCAGGAGCCAAGTGCTTCCTCCCAGTCTCTGATGTGAGTGCAGGGGCCCAAGGATTTGGGCCATCTTCTACTGATTCCCCAGGCCACAGCAGAGAGCTGGATTGGAAGAGGAGCAGCCGGGACTAGAACCAGCACCCATATGGGATGTTGGCATTGCAGGCAGAGGATTAACCTACTGTACCACAGTGCCAGCCCCTCTCCCCTCTAACTTTGTTTTTGAAGTATCTTCTTAAGTATTTTATATGATAATTGTTTGAGAGAAAATTTGAAAAGAAATAGCCTGGCGACAAGTATTTGGTGCAATGATAAGGCACCACTTCGAAGTCCTGATCTCCTATCAGAGTGACTGGGGTTAAGTCCCAGCTCTGCTTCTGATTCCAGCTTCCTCTTAATGTGTACACTGGGAGACAGCAAGTGACGGCTTTAGTACCTGAGTCCCTGCCACCCATTTGGGAGACCAGATTTGAGTTCTAGGCTCCTGATTTGGCCTAGCCCTGCCCCAGCTGTTGCAGGCACTTGTGGAGTAAACCCAAGCAAATGCATCTCTTTCTCTCTCTGTCTCTCTCTCTCTCTTCCTCTCTCTCCCTATCCCCCTTCTCTTTCTCTCTCTCCCCACCACCACCCCTGTTTCAAATAACCAAAAGTAAATTTCTTAAAAAATATTAATCTGCAGGGCCAGCACTGTGGCACAGTGGGTTAAAGTCCGAGCCTGCAGCACTGGCAGCCCAAACAGGCGCTGGTTCGAAATTTAGCTGTTCCACTTCCGATCCAGCTCTCTGCTATGGCCTGGGAAGGCAGTAAAAGATGGCCCAAGTGCTAAGGTCCTGCACCCACGTGGGAGACTTGGAAGAAGCTCCTGGCTCCTGGCTTCAGATCAGCTCAGCTCTGGCCGTTGCGGTCATTTGGGGAGTAAACCAACAGAGTGGAAGACCTCTCTCTCTCTCTCTCTCTCTCTCTCTCTCTCTGTCTTTGAAATCAATTAAAAGATATTAATCTGAAATTAACTTTAGTTCGGTTCCAAAGTCTTTTAGGTAACATTAGTCAGCCTTATCCCATATTTATTAATGGCCAGTCTCAATTTTTAAGGACTTATACACTAAAATAACTATTCCCATGCTTAGCATAATTTCTTTCTTTTCTATCTTACAAAGAAACAAGAGTCTTCCACTGATTAATTTCTTTAACTTCCTACTTCTCACACACTGTGTTCTGCATCTGTGGCCTGAGGGGTGTAGTGCCAGGGGTGCTCGTCCAGGCCGATCTGTCTCCTGAACTTTTCTATCCTTTGTTCCAGACTTATGCATGCTCAATACCTCAGTCTTTGCAGGATTCTCTGCCTTCTCATCTGGGTCCTTCTCAACCTTAGAAAAGTTGGAGTCTATTCATTTGAAAGAAAATGTTTACCTTTGGCCATATGTCCCCTCTCTCTTTTTCCTTTCATAACCAAACTTGAGGAAAATTATTTAAAGTCATGCTTTTTCTCTCTCTCCCATCCAAGTACTAACCAGGCCCGACCCTGCTTAGCTTCCGAGATCAGACAAGATCGGGCGCGTTCAGGGTGGTATGGCCGTAGACTAAAGTCATGCTTTCTAATTTGTCACTTCTTGCTCCATTATAATCTGGTTTAGAGTCCCTCATTCCACTAACTTCAATCTCCCCACAGTATCTAGTCACTCCCTCATTAACGTCTTTGTAAAGAAATCTTATTCTGTCTCTCTATTATTGTATTATACTATATAGTATACTATAATATATACTATATAGTATATATATATAATATATTTATATATGTACAATATATACTATATATAATACTATATAGTATATACTATATAATACTATATACTATATATTATATTATATATTATATAATATAGTATATTATACTGCATATTATATATATTATACTATATATTATATATAGCATTATATTATATATTATACTATATATTATATGTAGTATTGGACACCTCTTCTATTTCTTCCTTTAATATGAAACAATACCTTCTCTTGATTTTTCAGGCCACTTTTTCTCACTTTTCTTTGTCTCCTCTGCTTACCCTTTGAGTCTTGAAATTCTGTTTCCTCCTTTTTCATTCTCAAAGACCCATTAATCTGCTTTCATAGGAAAAATGATGCACTCCAATTTTTAAATAGTGTTTTCTTAGTGGATGTGTTAAGGAAAATACATGAAAATACCATTTGTAGAAAGCCATAAAGGACATTTTCTCTCATTAGGCAAATTTGGATAGCAGTTGACTAGGGAAGATGTGATAGAAACAGCATATACCTTCCACACACCTGGAACTAAAATGTTTTAGTATAACTTCTTTTTTTAATGAGGCATGCATTAGTATCTTTTGTCTGCATTGTTGGTCAGAAGCCAGGTAATAAAACTGCCGATGATAACACTGTCTCAGGAGAATTCTTACATAAATTTGCACTAAGATGCGTTAATTTGTTAGGACTCTCTAATGATCTGTGTAGGTAGGAATATCACAGTGTTTATCATGTTGGAACTTCGACAGGCAAGTTTTAGTAAAAAGGAAAAAACAAGCCTGAGGCAAGGTAGTCCAATGAAAAAGCACTGAACTGGGCTAACTTCAACATTTCCAGGACTTTGGGACGGGTCCAGGTGCCTGCAGCAAGGTAATAAACACACCAGATGAATGAATGATTCAACAAGAATAGCATTCTGGGCCATTGATACAAAGTGGAGAAACATTTGTGTGTGTCTGTGTGTTTTGCAGCCTAATGAAAGAAACTCTGAAATACATATGATTTCTTTTTTTTACCAATTTTGTGAGAATAAAAGGATACATAGACAAAACTTTCAAATGTATACAAATTCCTTTCATTATAAATATTTTTATTACAGTTCACAAATAAGGCTTTGACTAACTCCATTTGTAAAGGGAGAAACTTGGTTAAAAAAATTGATTTTTTACTATGATACCCACAGAAATAGGCTTTGTTTTTTTTACAGGTATGATTAGCAAGAGGAAAAGGAGGAAACAAAACTGGATTTTAGCCAAGGCACATTAGATAGTGGTAAAAATTTGTGTATTGCAAATATCTTCCAGTTACAGTGACTATTTTTTAAGGCCAGAGGAAGTTGTTTTAGACTAGTGTTTATAGTGCCTTGGAAACTATCTGAGCAGGGGTACAGTTTTTTAGAAAATTTCATTTTTCAAAGCTGGAACAAACATATCAAAACTTTAAATAAATTCCATTTACATTAACACAGAAATTCAGCATCCTTTACTTTCCTCATTCTGGGCAGAAATGAAGTTAGAATACATCTGAAAATAGGAACTAGGAACTTACCCATTTTGAACTATGCTATTAAAAAGTAGACTATACTATTATGTAATGCATCTCTTCTCATTAAAAAGAAAAATAATGGGGCTAGCACTGTGGCATAGCAGAGAAAGCTGCCTGCTGAAGTGCTGGCATTCCATGTGGGCAATGGTTTGAGTCCTGGCTGCTCCACTTCTGATCCAGCTCCCTGCTAATACACCTGGGAAAGCAGCAGAATATGGCCCAAGTGCTTGGCTCCTGCATCCATATGGGAGACTCAGAAGACGCTCCTGGATCCTACCTTCACCCTGGCCCAGCCTGGCCATTGTGGCCATTTGGAGAGTGAACCAATGAATGGAAGACCTTTCTCCTTTCTCTCTCTCTCTCTCTCTCTCTCTCTCTCTCTCTCTCTCTCTTTCTCTTTCTCTCTCCCTCCCCCTCTGCCTCTCTGTATCTCTGCCTTTAAAATAAAAATAAATAAATCTTTAAAAAAAATTAATTCGGATAGTTAAAGCAAAGTGCTGAAAACATTTTTTTTTAAATGTCATTCTTCAGGGGTGGGCATTTGGTGAGGCATGTGGGTGACCACATCCTATTCCCATGTGCCTGATTTGAGTGCTGGCTCTTCCAGTTTTGCCACAATTGCCTGCTAATGCGTCCTTGAGAAACAGCAGGAAATGGAAGAAGCTCTTGTGATCTTGATACCCAGGTGGGAGACTTCAAGTTCCAGTCTCCTGCCTTGTGCTTAGCTCAAACCTGGCTGTTGTAAACATCTGGGGAGTGAACCAGTGGATGGATGATCTCTCTATGTCTGTCTGACTGTCTCACCTCTCTGTCTCTCCGCTTATTAAATAAAATTTAAAAAATGCCACAGGTATTTCAAGACAACATGTTACATGAAATTAGTTTTATCTTTTATGGCACATGCACATGATTTTTAATGTATTTTACTGACTTTGGGTTCAAAAATTAAATACTTGTCCACATAAATGTTTTATAACATTTTAAGTACACATATTAAAAGTTTATAGGAGTATTACATTGTAATGTTTAGAGAAACATTCTTCACTCTTCCAATAAGACTACAAAGAGCAATGCACTAAAATGCAAGCTTTTAATTTTGAAATTGTAAGTGAAAAGGGATTTTCTAGCCTCCAATTTTGACAATACTGTCATCAGTCTGTCAGTCATTGCCCCCTGGGGCCCCTCTGACAGCTGACAGGCAATCAGCAGCTGACCTCGTTCCCAGTCTCACTCCTCAGTGTCTCAGCTTGTGTTCTGCAATGGCACCCTTTCTGTCACTTAGCAAACTACTTTTCCTCACAGGCACAGACTTGGGATTTCCAGGTTCCTCTCCGAACTTGACCCAAACATATTTGAGTATGTTGCACTTCAACGCTAACCCTTCTTTATTTTTATTCCCAACACTACGTATGGGAAGAGGGATAGAAAAGGGGAATTATCCACTTGTTTGCAGAATTCTCTGATGAGGGAAGTTTATGGGTCCTGGTGGGCTGTGCCAGACACCTATGTCACCCCACCCAGTATTCATTCTTCCCTAACTTACCTAAAAGGCTTCCATTTGTTCAGGGATACAATATGTTCAGTAAAAAGTTACAACGTGTAGACCGGGTGATAACTGAACTCTGGCTAATGACGTGCATAGTGACATGGACTGGGGCCTTAGGAAATCCCTTTTAAAGGGACAAGATTCAGCTCACAGGCTCCCTTCGCTCCTTTTCTTCTTTGTGCTTGTTAAAACTCAGTGCAACCCTGGAGGTGAACCAGGCGTGACAATCATAAGAACAGAAATCTCACGTGGAGCATGCAGATGGAAGGCTAAATCCCAAGGAGTCTTGAGGACACGAGATCGGTTCCAAGAAGCCTCTGTCTGAACTGTTTGTTATGATAAAAAAGAAAGTCATATTCTGTACAGGAGATCATTCATGTGGCTTCCTACTACTTGTAGCTGAGCACAGTTCTAATTACAGTGATTGCAGTATGTCCTAGTCAATTTTATAATCCCACAAGTGTCCATAGTGTTTGAGTCAAATAAATAATCTTTCCTGATTTATAATAAGATGAACACTGTATTGTATCCTGATTTTAAATCCTTGTTTTCATGGATAAAATTACAAGCAGCACAATCATCGGGGCTATAGTGATAAGAATGAGAGAAACAATCAGATACAATTGGAAACCTTGTTCTTGTTAAGTATTGTTCAGCACTTTCAATTTTAATAGTGAATTATGCTATATATTAATTTAAATGGATAACTTTAAGATAACAAAATACGTGAAATTTGAACCATTCCAAATAAATGTTATTTAAATAAGAAAAACTATGTCAAATTTAAATAAAAGAATGAAGACACTTAAAACACCAGGAAGCTGGTAAATGCATAGACATTACTTGAATGTGAGATTTAAAGAAGAAATGAATAACCATGCTGTTGAAGAGCAGCTTTGTAAAAAACAAACTTCTTGTGTAGAATCTGGGTGCAAACTGTTGAAATCTTTACTTAGTATAAACTAAGTTGATCTTCTGCATATGAAGATAATTGAAAATGAATCTTGAGGAAGAATGGGATGGGAGAGGGAGAGGAGATGGGATGGTTGCATGTGGGAGGGAGGATATGGGGGGAAAAGCCACTATAATCCAAAAGTTGTACTTTGGAAATTTATATTTATTAAATAAAAGTTAAAAAAAGAAATCTCTATTCTGTATCCACTCTCACCATGATACATGAGATAGATAGGCAGACAGACAGGCATAAAACAAAGACACAACACTTATTGTGGTAAATTAAAAGAAAATACTCCTTAAGGCAGGCCTTGTGATTCCCAGTGAAATATCATTTCCCATCTCATACCTTACTAGGTAGCCGTCCCCAAGCTCCATAAATCAGATTTACACAGAGTGAGAGCGAAGGAGGTGGATATTGACATTGAGAGTATTCTCAGCTACCCCAGTCCCCTGGGAAAAGAAGAAAACAGGGGTGCCCGGTGCTCCTGCTTTGCACACTGAGTGCAAAATGTCTGTGAGGAAAGACTTTAAAAGATGGGAAATTTAGTGTTTTGAGCGTCCAATAATTAATCCAGTCTTGTCTTTAGATTATGTGAGATGCTTACCACTGCTTTACTCAGATAAACAGGCTTGCATGTGGCAGAAGGTCACTAATACTGGAAGAAGTGATTCTTTTGTGGAAGTGATTTAATTTATATGCAGTTTATTCACTCTGCGAATCGCCTTAGAATTTCCCTGTGATTATAATGACACGGACCTAGTCATCTGATGCCAGAGCATTTCTGGTCTCCTCTGTTAATACTCTCTACTCATTATGTTCATCGTGCATTTTAATTAGACAGCAAAAAAGAGACAGATGTACAAAGAAAAGTGTGTTAAAAGTTCAGAAATTCAGTGAAAACACCTGGTACCTATTCTACCACCCAAACCTGTGAATTTAGGTGTGGAGCAAATAACAGTACAATGTGAGATGAAAATTTAAAAATAATGAGACATTCTTAAGTGTTTATAAAATGTGTCATGTGTCACTGAAAATAAAAAGTGGAGATTTGAGGCCGTGCATTGTGAACATGGTTTATGTAAGGAAGACCATGATTTGCTCATCCCTGAGTATGTATTCATAAAAAAAAAAAAAAAAAGACTTTGGCTCCACATTAAAAGATGGAGGAAGGAAGTTAGAATAGCAGTCCTTAAGCTATAAAGAGATAAGGTTTAGTCTATTGTCTTTCACCTGTCAACTATGACTTTGGTAAGTTCATGCCTACCTCACAGAAAAGAAAAGACATAGAGAAGAAAAGGTCATGGTCAAGATCAAATGAAGTAAAGAAGACAGTTCAGAGTCAAAAAAAAAATCTGCTCAAATCTAAAACTAATGTTGACTGACATTGGATTCCTTCCTTAACTGACAAAACTAGGATATATTAATATTATTGAGTGGTTAAATTGGAATTAAATGTATATAAATAGAAAGTATATACTTTCTCAAGCAAAGTAGGTATTGATTGTGTTTTGTTTGCTAAAAATCAAATAGTAAAAAGTAGCATTTTAGGATTAGCATTTATAACCAAAAAATTATGATTATTTCTATCGAATTATAATGCATTCACTTGGATACTGGATAATAAAATATTTACTAAATTTACATAGTTGCTAAGTAACCAGTGAAATGCAACCCACCTCAATGATTCTAAACAATGGATAAATGCCACCAGTTTTCAAATAGAAGCTGTTCAATATCATAGGGAACTCAGCTGTTGGTTCTTGAGTTGCATTATTATTGGAAACATCAACTTTTCCACTATGAAATTATCCTCGCTCACTCATCCTTATTTGATATGGAATTTTCTTTATCTTAGTATCCTCCTTATGTGAAAAATAATAAAAACTTTTAAGGCAAATATGAAGGCTCTTTAGCTCACAGAAATTTCAGCTTGCTTCTGGAAGTATTTTAAGACTAAAAGATAATTATATTTTTGAAGACAAAGTCCAATTATTTTATACAAATGATTTTGTTTGTAGTTTACAAAGAAATTTTAAATATTAGATTAGATTAAAAACAGTGCTCCCTGTCTTCAGGTTGGAAACTTTTGCTTATTTCTGTTAAATGCATTATCTTGGGGGTTAAAAGACTCATACAGTGAATCCAGATAAATCTTTCTTCATCTTTAGAAATATTTCAATATTGTAATAGAACAATGCTTCCTTAATTAAATAGTCTCTTTACCAAATTCTATGGTCATTTAGGGAGTTATGTTCACACTGCTTCCTTGCAAAGTCATAAACCTCACAAAGTCATGCGTCATTTTAGCAAAATTCATTGTGAAAAACCACCGCTTAAGGAAAAAAGATAAAAGGTATGCACACTCTTGTACAAGTCCAAGCAACCTCTTAATTATGTACAAATCTGTAACTCATGAAAAATCAATAGCGGTAAATGCCTTTCATGTGCTATCAGCCTTCCTTAAACAGATGGACAATTAGTATATTTAAAATAGGGAACAAAGAATTCGGCAAAAGTAGAAAGTCAGCTGTTTGTAACTTGCATATTTGTACTCAAAGAAAGCTTATTCCAGATAAGACATCATCTCTGAGAAAGTGCACATTTGTATGACATTTCTTAAGTTTTTTGAAGAACAAAATTACTGATTTTTCCTCATGCTTAAATCTTGGCTTCATCCTATGTTAGGTTTTACTTTTCATCTAGAGTGGAATACATTTGTTTTCTAGGAAAACATTTTCATGTTTATAGTAAAAATTAGAACATCGGGGTACAATTGTTTTAAAAAGTCAATTTAACATCTAGCTTTGCTGGATGTGTCTTTCCTGGAATTAGTGATGGACTCCTCAACCCAGTACCCCTGCAGTCTATGTCTTTAATAAACCTGAAGAGTTGCAGTTTATTGTTTTTCTCACTGTCTTGACTTTGTGCAGAATTTTGGGGTGTGGCTAATTCCAGACCCAAAAAGGAGAAGTTTTCACAATTCTCAATTTTTCTACAGTGGGAAATTAATATACTTTTAGAAAGTCTGTCTCAGGGCTGGTGCTGTGGTGAAGTGCCTGCCGCCTGCAATGCCAGCATCCCATATGGGTGTCTATTCCAGTCCCACTGCTCCTCTTCCAATCCAGCTCCCTGCTAATGGCCTGGGAAAACAGTGAAGGAAGGCTCAAGTTCTTGGGCCCCTGCACCCATATGGAAGACCCTGAGGAAACTCCTGGCTCCTAGCTTCAGCCTGACCCAGCTCCAACCCCAGCCTTGCAGCTCCTTGATTACTTCCTCTGTGGGGGCGCCCCTTCCTACAGCGCCAACTACCTTGGGTGAATGGCTTCAGATCAATAGCACATCCAGCAGACTCATTCTCTCACGCTCAGTGGCCACATTCCCAGCTGCCTACAGAAGCATATTCCTGATCGTCTCATCCACATCTCAGATGCTTGATTTCTTCATACTTGGTAATACTATTTTTTTAAAGATTTATTTATTTGAAAGTTGGAGTTACACAGAGAGAGAAGGAGAAGCAGAGAGGAGAGAGGTCACCCACCCGCTGGTTCACTCCCCAATTGCCGGAGGTGCGCAGATCTGAAGCCAGGAGCTTCTTCTTGGTCTCCCACATGGGTGCAGGGGCCCAAGGTCCTAAGCCATCCTCTACTGCTTTCCCAGGCCATAGCAGAGAGCCAGATCGGAAGTGGAGCAGCCGGGACTCGAACTGGAGCTCATATGGGATGCCGGCACTGCAGGCCGCTGTTCCACCTGCTACTCCACAGCGCTGGCCTCACTACTGCTTTCAATGTTCAATCCCTACCCGAACTGCATGTTGCAGCTAAAATGTTATTGGCTGTTTTCTAAATACAAATTACGTAAATCTTTTTTATTTCTGTCCATTCTCTTCTCTGTGGCTAAAATTCTTCATTATTTCTCTCCAAAAGAAGTTTGACTCAAATGTTTCTAATCAATGTTCAGTTATTCTGTAGAATTTCATTTTTAACTCTCAGGCCCTCAGCTTTTGACTTCATGATAGATGTATTTTCTGATCAAGATTCCACATTTCTTATGGGTGGGAAACATCATTTCCTCCATGTGCTTTCTGAGAAGTGCTCAGTAGATGATTGTTCAAGGAATGCTTAACTGTCATCCAACACAGAGCGATGAATTCATTACACTTGGAGCAGATGG
This sequence comes from Oryctolagus cuniculus, assembly GCF_964237555.1. Classification (NCBI taxonomy): domain Eukaryota; kingdom Metazoa; phylum Chordata; class Mammalia; order Lagomorpha; family Leporidae; genus Oryctolagus; species Oryctolagus cuniculus. The sequence continues at coordinate 58,403,949 of NC_091444.1, read as the reverse complement.
ATGCTGTTTATGAAGTGGAAAACTGATCTTTACAACAAACTGTTCGAAGAAGGAAATCTATGGTAACCCCAAGGAGTCAATTTGCTTCTAAAACCTGATAAATCCCAAAGCAGGGATAACCTGACTCTGCATTTAAGACAGAAACAGCTTAACAAAATTTTTGTGCAATTGCGTATTTTTATTATATATAGTGGTTTTAGAAAAACAAAACCTGGAAAAATAAATACTAAAACATGCTTCTCTTATATAATTTTAAGGTTCAACCAACATGGATTTGGCTTGGCAATATAGTGTTAATTGTCCAAATGTATTCAAAGAGAATTAATTTCCTTTAAAACATTCTGTGGATATCTAAAAGTATTCTTTCAACAATATTATTACATAATATTCAGAGAATTGGGAAAATATTTATATCACATTAGTAAAACCCACAAAGTTAAAATATTTTGGCAACAATTTATCACTTTTGTTCCAAGGAACAAGTTTAATAAAAGTATAAATATCTGAAAAATCAAATTACTAATATATATTTAAATACAAAAGTATTGTGTGATTATATTTACTTCCATAAACATTTCACATAATGTACTCTGGTATTTACCAAACTCTAATAACATATTACATAATACACTGTTAATCAAAATTCTGCTTTGTGAGTCACAGATTTATTTTGATATTTCAGGTACCCTGTTTTTTTTCTATAAGTTCATCTTTTCTAAAAATTATTCATGATGTATTTTCATGTTTTTTCCTCCTCAAGAATAGTAGCAAATTTGAGGTTCCTGAGGGAGAAGAATTTAGAGAAACTTAGAATTTTTTGCCTTTGGTATCACTTAATTTATGGAAAAAAAAAGAGAAACCAAAAGAAAAGCTCTCATCTCAATAAAAGACAAGACAGCCATGAGTTACCCACTTTTCCTGTCACCCAGGAATTAAGGCCTCTGAAGGAAGATTGCCCTCCCCTTGAAGGAAAAGCTGAGGGTAGGATGCTCCCACCTCCTTAGTCTACATCCACCTGCACATCCTCAATTCACGGAGGGGACCCACTGAGTGCTAACTTGGACCACTGGATCTGAGGCACATACTTTTGGTGTGCATTGGAGTAGGATAAGTATTTTATAAGAAGTTACTCCCACTTATAAGTCTCTTTAGAGATGTTTCTTTTAGGATCACCACTTTGAGGATTAGTTTCTTCATCATTTTGGAGATTAATCTCTTCATCACTTTGGGGATTAATCTCTTCAAGTTCTACCTTGTTTAAACTCTTTGATTTCCTTCTTGGATTGGTTAATTCAGATTGCTATTATTTCTTCTCCTGCTGGGATTTTTTATAGGATGTCTTCCCCTTGACATAATGTGCGCCGCTCAACTCCTTGGAGCACCAAGTAGCAGAGTGAGGACCTGAAAAAGAAAGCAAGAGGCAAGAAAGCACAGATTCATCTTTACTCCAGTTACTGGAAATTCCTCAGGCTCACACACAGTCTATTCCATTTCCACAAATTAGATTTCATGCAAAATGGAAGACAGGGCTCTAAATAATAGCACAAGCATAATTTTAACCTAGAGTTTCTCCTCTGCTCAACTCACTCAAAACCTGAAGAGAAATCTGTCAACTACCTAGGGGAAGAGATTCTGGATTCCAGCTGTCTACCTTCAGGGACTCAATTTAGGAGGAAGATGGAGACAAGGGTCTGGGACCTGGGTCATTTCATTTTGTACATGAGACTAGAGCAAAGATGGGACAAGCCTCTGAAGATGAGAGAAATTCGGAGATCCAGGTTAATTCTAGACTTTCCTAGGTGAAGTGATTATCAAAATCTAACATCAAATCCACCCATATTCTGATACAAGGAGAGCTTCTGAAAGGACAAAGAGAGCTGAGATAACATTGGAGTCCATCTGAGCGAAAACAGGCTGAGATTGTTAAAGCCACTTTATCAGGGTTAGAGTGGATAATCTGAGTCCCAAAGGACTATTTGTCCCGGTGATAACTATATGATATTCTCTGAAAATATGGCAGACTTTGACCAACACCCTGCATAGACTTGGGCAAGAGAAAACATACTCTTACTTTGGAATACCTTCCTCAAAATTTCATGTAGACCCTCCCCCCTAGTGTCTAGATAGATAAGTTGGGTAGTGTAATATATTCAGGAGTGGGTGCCCCAGAGCTATCCAACTTGGGTCCTAGCATCTATGTCTTCCTTTGGGGATTCTCTAACCCTATTCCATTCACCCACATGTCATATTCCCACCTTACATGTAAGGTCAACCAGATACAACAAGGAGCAGCTATCATATCCATGCTTTGGTGTTATACTTGATGCCAGTCTCCTGTTGAAGAAGAGGGTCTCGGGAGTCAGATCATTCCCATTCTTGGTATAGTGTTTCTTTAACAGAACAGTGTGATATTAGGCTGCCAAGATGTTGCTAGAGAACTGATTTGGGGTGACTTTCACTCATAGAAAAAACATAAAATATCCAATGCAATGAGCTATCAAAGAACTCACTAACCTTTGGATTGAGTTGTTTGTATGAGTTGTTTGGCTCTCACTTATTCATTACAGCCCTGGCCTACACAAGAGTGGTGAGCAGAAGGAAGAGTCCCTTACCCAATGTTTCCTATCCCACTTGTTACCAAAGATACCAATTCAGATTCTCCACAGGCTTCACATAGCACAAATGAGGCAGTTCTCTGGGTGGCTGTGCCTTTTCTCTTCAATAGATTTTTGAGATCACTGCTCCATAAGAAAGATGGAACATTCTCATAAATGTGCTTTTTTGCCTTCACTGTACATGGTGATGTGGTGTTCTCTCTAGTTAAGCTTTACTAAATGAGGGACCGATGTTTCTGGGCACATGGGACTGTTCTGAATTGCTTTGCCCATGGGCCTCTCAGCTACCCCCTTCATCTGCATTGTTGTATGGATAGCTGGGTCAGTATTGTAGGTTCGCATTCCAGGAATATAGTGATTGAAACCTAAAGCATCCAAAGAAAGACATGGAGGGCCAATGTGTGGTTATGTGTTTACATCTTAAAATCTCAACTCAAATCTAGGTAAGATTTCCATCTGAAATCATCACCAACAAAGCACACCAACAATATTTGATAGTCATTAAGTGCAATATTCAGTATTGCTCAGAAGATAATACAGAATCATTAGTATCAATATAATAGACATTAGATAAATAATATCAGGCAACTGGAAAGGCAAGAATAGCTAAATAATTTCAATCCAGTTTCTGAAGAGTATGACATTATCTGAAGAGTAAGTCATTATCTTATTGTAATGGATATACAAAATTAATCAGAAGAGAAACTTGATTGTAAAGGAGAGGTAGGTAGGTGGGCATTGTGGCATAGCAGGTTAAGCCACCACTTGGATCACCTGCATCTCATACCATAGTGTTGGAGATTCAGTGTTGCTTCCACTTCTAATCCAGCCTACTACTAATGTGCTTGGCAGGCAATGCATGATGGTTCAAGTGCCTGGGTTCCTATCATCAACACAAGAGACTTAGATGGAATTTCTGATTCCTCTATTCAGCCTGGCCTGGCCCTGGTTTTTGTAGCATTTGGGGAGTGAATCAGTAGATGGAAGATATTTCTCTCTGTCACTCTTCCTTTCAAATGAATAAAATAATAAATCTTTTTTTTAAAGAAAAGTCAAAGAACATGAAGGGATGATTTCTATATCTGAAAAGGAAATGATAAGTGATAATACCTGAATACCACAAAGAATCTTTATGCACCAATTAGACAATAGCGAACTCATAAATATCTCTTTGCTACACATTAATCAAAATTAAAATAGATAGTTCAGTATACCTCATAGGGGTCCATAAGTTTTGTTTTTAATGGCTGCCCCCCAAAAATTGTTCTACATTGCATACAACTCAGGAGTAGCCCTGTCCACATTCTGGGGTATGGCAACTTCTCTGGTCCTGGCAGTGTCAGCACAGTTGTAGCTCAGTGCCCCTCCTAAAGTAGATTTGAACTAAGCATGCAAGAAACAGTACGATTGTGGTCATTCCAGAGAGAGCCAGTTCTTTCTAGGTGCTTATTTTGGTATTTGCAACTGAGTTGCAACCTGGAATAGGGAAGTGAGTATTAGGAACAGGAGCTCGAAGAAAGTGCAGGGATGTCTTAATCCTTTGCTTAATCTTTATCCTAGTTCCTACTTCTCTCAGCCTCTGCGAAGAAGTGTACAATTGAAAATTAAACCAATAAATCAGGATACTAAGGATTGTAAGCAACCCCAAGAAAATTCGAAGTTCTTCCCACTTTAAACCAAGTTGTAACTGTTAAGCCTTTCTTTTCTAGAAATGCTACTTATTCTATGAATGAGATGCTAGGGGAATTTTTACTGATGTTCAAGTATTCTTACCATTAAGAATAATTACCCAAAACTAAGTCCACAGAGGTATCAAGTAACCCCATATTTTAAAGAGAGCCACCCCCTAAATCAGAATAAGACATACTGAGAACTTACTTAAAAACAAAGAAATAAACCATGCTAAACCCAGTGTCATGCCTAGGCAGCAATTTAAAATCAGGCTGAAACATGAAAAGAAGGAGAGTCTCAGACACGGCACATTTTTCTGCTCTCCAAATAGGTGAGAGAAGAACAGGTGCTCTGGTTACTCTTTGAAGCCAAATAAAGGAGGTTCCAAGAGAATTTCTCATAAAGTTTAAAAGTGCCTTCCAGAGGCATTTCCCTATACAGACATCACACCTGCTAACACAGCACTGGAGAGAGCAAGCAGGACAAGGTGAGGTAGTGGTCTTAGAACCATTTATATATTTGATTCCTTAGGGATAATTATGCCTTTGTACAAACAAAAATCAACATTGGAAAAAAGTCAACTTCCTCTAAGGTTTATTATGTAGGCATGTATTTGGGGAGGAGAGTAAAAGAAATTATGATATAAAATGGCAATGGTTTGAATGTCCTCTCTAAAACTTATGTTGAAATTTAATTGTTATTGAAACAGTATTGAAATGGGACTTTAAGGAATGACAAGGTTATGAGGAGGGGGTTAATTATCATGGGTGTGGGCTCCTGTCATGCGTTCTTCCTCACTATATTATGACACAGCAAGAGGGCCCTACCGAGATGAAGGCACCACACTCTTGGACTTCTCTGCATTCAGAACTGTAAGAAATAAAGCTCTGCTCTTTATAAATCACTCAGTCTTGGGTATCCTGTTAGAACAGGACAATACCTATCATTGTTTTTTGCCCAATACCTACAATACACTTGACTTCCTTTCCTGTTGTTAGTTTGCTCAATGCCATTCAATAAATTATTTCCTCTAGCAAAATTAACCTTGAATGCTAAACTTGCTTTAGGATTTGTTGAGTTAAAACTGGGAGAAGTTTATTTTAAAATAATAAAAATTACTTAAAATGTCTCACTTTTGCTTATTCACCAACACAGACATCTTATTTCCCTCCCTAAATCTTTCTCCCTGAAGAAAATTCACTCTGAAAATATTAAAGAACTACAAAAGCTGTAGTGGAATAACAAACTGTTCCCCTTAAGATCGTATGTTACAGTTGACCAAAATTTCAGCCATAAAACAAAGTGGAAGGTTTCAATGGTGAATAAAGACTGAAGTTCTATCCCTGCTGGTAAGACCACTGTTATTATCTTGATAAGCAAAAGATATGCTCTTCATACTTAAATGTATGCATTTGATCTTCTGTCATAAAAGATAATTTGTTTAACGCTTAGAGTAGGGATAGTGAAGAATTAGTTTCACTTCAAATAACTGTCCCAAATGGTAATGACCTGATAACGTAGCTACAGAAAGCCACAGATCTCAGCTATTAACAATTAACTAAGGTAAGCTGCAATTGTGACATGTGATAAGAATGACCTTGTTTAATAATACAGTTCACAGGTAAGCAGCAAAATTTAAGTAGCTCAAGCCTTAGAGTAAGTTACAATAAGCCCTAACATATATATGTGCACATAAAACTTAACAGTATTTACCAGCTTTTTTCTACTATCTACAAAAAGTTTTGTTATTGTCTGACAGAAGCAGCCATAAGGAAGTTTATTTTGCATGCTTGGACTCCATAAAATAATATCGTCCAACGTGCTTCCTTATATGGACTAAACTAAGTCTTTGTGAAATGATCGCAGGGACGCTGTCTCATGAATTTCAAACGACATCAGAAATATTTAGTCTTCAAAAGACTTTACATTTCTACCAATCATTTTGTACATTACACACTAGGTATTCAGTTTAACATTTCAAACCACTCTCAACACTTTTTTTTTTATTACCATTGTAGTGAAATGAAAAAATCAAATATTTCTGCATACTTAATTGCTCCATTCTTACACTTTCTTTTCTTTTCTTTTCTTTCCTTTTCTTATTGGTCTGATTTAAGCAATTACTCAGACTTTGATAAGTTATATAGTTTGACCTACGCCAAATAATTTTTTCACTACAGAAAACATAAATGGGAAAGATGAATTTGCAATTTGAGAAATCAAAACATAAATAATCTTTCACAGAGACATGAGAAAATATATAAAGACCATAACTCAGTACAACTTACCAGGCCACCAGTTCTATGTCTTATGCTTATTAAGGATCTTATTAAGGAGAAGATAGGTAAACGAAGACATCTGTGGATACCTCGTGAGTCTTAATAAATTTTGGTTAAGCAGATTTCAAAGTTTCAGTATTTTTCAAGGTTCTTAATATAGTTTGAGTGCTTTATTTATCACCAAGTGGGAGGTTGAGTAAACAGAACCCTAAAATTATTTCCAATGGAACTATGTGAGGAACACTAGCACCCCACATTTGGAGAAAGATGGAGTATAGACCCATGTTTGAAAATAATTGATATTTGTGTGGCAATTAATTCCTTGAGACTATGAGGAATTATTCAGGGTCAAAAGACAGACAAGAACAGAAACTTGAAAAAGAAAACCACAAGTTATAGATACGCAGAGTACTATACAAATGCTAGATCTCTTAAATTAGAAGAGTAGAGATCGTATAGTTCAACTGCTTCACTTCACAGCCAGGGCAATTAGGGACTGAGAAATTATATGACTTATTTAAAGTTACACAGCTTGTTTCCTGGTTGCTAAAATATATTAGCCTAAAGAAACCTGCACTAAACAAAAGCAACAATTTCTGGTCATAAGACATTGAAGTATGTTAAAAATAACTCCTTAATTCTGGTTATTAAGGAATTTACAAGGGCCCTTTCCTTCCTTCAAGTGATTTTTTTCAAAATGAGGAAGGAATTTTCTGAACTGGCAAAGTTTACCAAATCCTTGTTGGAAGCAACCACACAGGAGTGTACATCACCATGATAAGAAGAGAACAAAAAGGAGAAATTTTCTGTGATTTGTACTCTGATTTAACCCTTTGTTGCTTTTCTTGGGAATGTTTTACATAGACAAGAGATAAATTCATTTTTATTCAACTGGACTCTTTAAGAATCCTGGTCATCTTATATAAGAAATCACAGCGATGTTTTTCTTTTTTCTTGCATTTTTACATAAAGCAATTTGAAATGGTGTAATCTCACTTTAATTTTTAAAAATATTTATTTTTAATATTTTACATATACATTGCATCTATTATATGCATACACACATGCTATTTTCTTGAAAGTAGAGATATTGATATCACATAACATGGGATTAATGATAAAGATCATAAGTGAAGAAAGAAGTGTATATTATTATGTATGAGGTGTATCCAATAAAGGCAATATTTTTAACTAAACACCAATCACTTTTATATTTAAAAACAATAAAAATGATTGATAACATAATTAGCCTATAGTTAAAACAGACCTGCAATTGGGGGAATAAAAGAACTGTTGGGAATCTTTTTTCTTGTTCTCGCAGTTAACATTGTTTGCTCATGAAAAACAGGCCACTGCACCTCTAATTCACAACTGTACCTTTGGTCTGTTCTCATTTGTTATCTAATTAAATGTAAATATTACTTGAAATGGAACTAGCTGTCATTTTTGCACCCTTCTCTATTTCCTTAACTATGTGCCATAATAGCCCTTCAGTGTAAATGCCTTTAAGATGGAAACAACAGGAGTACCTCCCTCTCAGTCTTACCAAGAGGCTTAAGTGAGGTAATATATGTGATCCTTCTTTGCAAAGAATGAAGTGCTACTCAAAACATTATTCATACTGTTATTACGGTAGTACAGATTGTTACCAAATGCCATTATTTATAAAATGTACCTATAGATGCTGTGATTGATATTAAAAGCAATCAGAACAATTAGACAGCAACAAGGTAACAGTTCTTATCACATAGTAATTTGTAAAAAGCATGTATTGGATATTTGTTTAGTCAAATAGAAACCCAATATGACACAAATGAAATACAATGCAATATGAATAAACATTAAAGGATGGGTTAGACTCTCATAAAATTAATATGGGAAATAAGCATTGAGATAATTTCTAATAAAGTGAAATATGTAGAATCATAATTTGATGTAACATATAACATAACTAAGATGCGCACAAACCTACAGGCTTGACTTCAGCCTTAGCACAGATCAGCAGAGCCATGTTCAGCCCATAAATAACAACAGGAAATCCTGTCTTTTGTCAAAAAGGATGCGACTGAAGACCATTATGCTTAGTGAAATAAGCAAGTCCCAAAAAGACAAATATCATATGTTTTCTCTGATACGTGGTAGTTAATATAGAATATCAAAAAAAGTATAAGAATGAAGCTGACATCTGACAATTTGATTATTGTCTCTACCCCTTGTCTATATTCCTGTGGAACAGTGGCGTTTCTACTTTTTACTTGTTGAACATTATGGTCAGTGGTGCACTAACCCTGTGATTATGAAGTAAATTAAAAGTGTGTTATTGCAAAAATTAAGGGAAAAAAGAAAGGAAGGAGGGAGAGAAGTAGTGTATCTTCTGAGAACTGTATCTTTGAAACATATAAAATCTGTTCTCTTTATATTATTAAAAATAAAAAGAAATATTTTCCTCAAAATAAAGATCAGCAAAAACTAGAAATCTCTTGAGAGAGAGTTTAAAAATAAGAAACTGTGGCCGGCGCCACAGCTCAATAGGCTAATCCTCCGCCTGCGGCACCAGTACCCCAGGTTCTAGTCCCGGTTGGGGCACAGGATTCTGTCCCGGTCACTCCTCTTCCTGTCCAGCTCTTTGCTATGTCGCAGGAGTGCAGTGGAGGATGGCCCAAGTCCTTGGGCCCTGCACCCCATGGGAGACCAGAAGTACCCGGCTCCTGGCTTTGGATCAGCGCGGAGTGCAGGCCTCAGCGGCCATTGGGGGGTGAACCAACAGAAAAAGAAGACCTTTCTCTCTGTCTCTCTCTCTCACTGTCTACTCTGCCTGTCAAAAAAATAAATAAATAAAAAGAAAGAAACTGTAAGACTGAATTCATTAGCTAAGTGGAATGATTTTAAGGTAGATAGAGAGCAGGGGCAACCATTATAAATCTTGTGCAAACTAAGGATGAAGGTTGGCATAATGAGCAAACATGCTGAGAGATGCCAAGAGATGCTAAGGTTTCCTGAGTTTCCCAGAGAGTTCTAAGAGTAGAAAGAGAAGAGGATACTTCCAGATGCAGCTTCCCAATTCTCCTGAATTTTTTGTTTGACTTTTATAAATTGTATTAAGGTGTCATTTCACATATTTCCTATATACAGATGTAGGAGCATAGTAATACCTCCCACCCACCCCTACCTCCCACCCACGTTATCACATGAACTTTTAAAAATGTCCCCATTTTCTTTACAAAATTTGGAAGAAATCTTTTTTTGAACCTAAGAGAATCATTAAATCATCAGCTTAATTATGAATGAAAGGTTATAGAATATGCAGTTCTATATATTGTCTGCCTTTGCTCTCAATGAATGGCAATGACAGATGCTAAAGGCTGAGATTTGATGATGTTCCACTAAGCCCATGCAAGTTCATGTTTACTCACAGTTACATAGGTTTATTGCTCACCTGTTCCTAGTATGTGAAGTTAGATACTGTTTTCATCTTATAAAAGTATAATAAAATCTGCTGCTAATAAAATTTCCAGGGACAAATGTTGGAGCTGTAATCCTTTGGGCCATGTCCTGCCCTCAGGCATGCTTCCCAAACTTTGTTTGTTTGTTTGTTTGTTTGTTTTTTGACAGGCAGAGTGGACAGTGAGAGAGAGAGAGGCAGAGAGAAAGGTCTTTCTTTTGCCATTGGTTCACCCTCCAATGGCCGCCGCGGCCGGCACGCTGTGGCCGGCGTATCACGCTGATCCGAAGCCAGGAGCCAGGTGCTTCTCCTGGTCTCCCATGAGGGTGCAGGGCCCAAGGACCTGGGCCATCCTCCACTGCACTCCTGGGCCATAGCAGAGAGCTGGCCTGGAAGAGGGGCAACCGGGACAGAATACGGTGCCCCGAACGGGACTAGAACCTGGTGTGTTGGCGCTGCAAGGCGGAGGATTAGCCTATTGAGCCCTGGTGCCGGGCCCCCAAACTTAGTTTTTAATTATCAAAGCAAAATATACATTTGAAGCAACAAATTTTAATCTCTTCACTACTGAATTCCTAGCAAGTCAATTATCCAGATTCCAGAAACAAAACATAATGGCGATTTACATTGTTCAGAAAGCTGAAAGCTTGCTCTACAGCATCTTGCCAATAAGACCTGGCTGTGATGTAAAGAAATGCTGTGGAGAAACAACATGAATTGTTACCTAAGGCAAGATATATCTGTGGGAGGTGAAGCAGGCACAGGTAAAAATCAGGAAGTCTTTATTAGGAATTAGAAATTGTGTGGCGCTCCAAGCATTGCCCAGGTGAACAGGCCTGCCTGACTGCAATATTACTGAGGGATAGGATGGCAGAGATGCGGGGACTCTGCTGATGAGAAGTTCTCACCAATTGGAGAATCAAGCAGCCTTCTCAAACCACAAAAAGTCACTGTGCAATAGTTTTAGTTACTGATTACATAACACAAAAAAGAATTTAGAAAATGTAAGTCCAAAATAATAGTATTACTCTAGCACTTTATGCATTAAATAATCTAAACTGTACCATTAGTAAAAAAAAATAGTAAAACTAATAGTAAATGTACTATTAGTGAAATGCATCCAATAAACTAAAAGCACTAAGAAATAATTTACACTAATATTTTATTTTTATATCATTATTTTCAAATTATGATTTCCTCCACCTTTCTCTAATGTTAGCTACGAGGAGGGGGAAAAGGAGCTGACCTTTTAAATATAAATAACTGGTACTGTGCTAAATAAACAATGATTGCATTTCCAGAACTGAGGGCGGTAATGAAATACTAACTCCATATCTATATTGCTTGCATCAAGCTGTCAGTAGAAAAACTTCTTCCAAAAGACTGTTCTGTGAGATATTGAATATTCATATTATGAAAATTATATTCAAAGTATAGTTTAAGATTGATTCATTTATCATATTCAGCAAACTTTTATTATATACTTTCAATGTGAGAGCAATATGCTTTTATAAATATTATCAAATGCATTTATTTGTACTATGGACAAGCCTGTATTCATGTCTGCCATCCCTCTTGGAGTGCATTACTGTCTGTTCCCAGAGCTGTGCCTTCTATATTAAAATAAAACAAAAACTAAAACAGAATGTTGATATAAAGAGAACTAGTATTTAGATATTAGTCCAGGCTCTTCCAATAACTGTGTTTTCTATACAGTTAAGATATTGACACATAAAGTTAGTCTCCCCCCTACAAACATTTCTATCTCTTTATTATTACTAAATCAATACTACACATTGTGTTCTGTGATGATAATGATTATTTATAAGCTTGTCTAAGTCTTTTTCCTAACATTTCATAACATTAGCAAGAGATTTGCTTTTTGTTATATGTGAAGAAAATAGTTTAAAATCCTCTGAGTTTTTGTATTTTTAAGAATCATTTATGTTTCTAATTTTTTGATATAGTACATAAAGTATGCAAAATTGCTGATATTTCCACATTAACATAGACCTATACTTCCTTTTTAAGTGGTTCATCTAAACTACCAACATTCCTTAACTTTCATTGTAAATACATATATTTATATTTGAGAACTTGATTTTCTAATTCAACATTCCCAGTTATTGTGCACTAGTGTTAGTTATTGATACTATGTGAACGAATTACCCAAGGTCATGCAAATGGCTCTTTAAGTCAGGCAGTGCAACCTTATCAGCGTAAATCAGCAAGCCATGGCACGGCTTTGAGTTTACGTAAGAGGAGAAAGAAGGGTACAAATAATTGATATGCCAAATCAGGTAAGGGATCAGCTCTGGAAACCACTCTGCTCTATATAAACAGTAAGTGTTTATTCAGATGTCTTCCTGGATCATTTTCCTCCTTTTTGGTTCAAGGAATACAAAACCTTCAGGCTGACTGATCCCAGGAAAGAAGTCAAACTGGCTGTATGAACTGTTCTGTGGCTTAGTTACCAATACCACAAGAACAATTACATTCCAATTTGATGGTAGCTTTTATTGGCTGTCCTAAACACTCTCTCTCTCTCTCTCTCTCTCTCTCTCTCTGTGCCTGTCTAGTTTTTTATGTAGTTGTGCTCTGTAGTTGGCACTTACAGTGGCTCCTAGCATTTTTGTTACACTGAAGGATATGTGAACATTTTATTGTGACACCATTCTGAAGTGTTTATTAGGAAGACATTCCCATTTGCATTTGGTTCAATTTGGCTCCAGCCAAGATACACATTTGTTCTCAGATTTAAAAAAAAAAAAAAAAAACTGCTATGCATGTTGGAGGGGAAGTTGGATGACATTTTATTTATTTTAAGTTGTCTTTTTGTTTTTCCAAGAGCGACAAAAGGAAGGATGTTTTTCAGAATAATCTTTTTTAAGATACTGATTTCTATAAGCAAATGATTTTTCATAGTTTTGAATGATTCCCTTTGCAAAAATAGATTACTTAACTTGAAATACAGCTGCTGTACACACTAACCTACCACTCGCCACAGCAGTTGTCTACTCTATAATCTACCTCAGTGCGTTCCACAACCATTAATGAAAATTACCCTTATCTTTTTCACATGTTCCATTGGAAAATGTCATGTGACGATCTCTCAAAAGTAAGCCTGAAGCTGTTATGTATCTTAGTCTACAAGCAGTGGTACATTTGTGACTTGCTGTTGCTTTTGTTCTTATTTTTTTAAAAGATTTATTTATTTGTTTATTTATTTGAAAGTCAGAACTACACACGGAGAGAATGAGAGGCACAGAGAGAGAGAGAGAGAGAGAGAGAGAGAGGTTTTCCATCTGCTGGTTCACTCCCCAGTTGGCTGCAAAGGCCGAAGCTACACCAATCCAAAGCCAGAAGCCGGGAGTTTCTTCCAGGTCTCCCAAGTAGGTTCAGTGGCTCAAGGACTTGGGCCATCTTCCACTGCTTTCCCAGGCCATAGCAGAGAGCCAGTCAGAGGTGGAGCAGCTGGGACTCGAACTGGCGCCCATATGGGATGCCGGCACTGTAGCCAGCGGCTTTACTGGCTACAACACAGTGCCAGCCCCTGTCCTTATTTTTAAAGCATAGTTTTCTTTTTGTGTGTCTTCATCTTCAAATGTTTACTGGATACATTATGCATGCAAGATACAAGCTCTGGGACTCTGAAGTACACAAAGAATATACTATGCATGTAGTCCAAAACCTCAATGAACATATAATTTATGGAAAAGAAACTATATGCTTAAACCCTGTGCCACAGACCTTCCACCACAAAATAACGTGCAGTTTGAGTACAGGAAAGACAATCATACCATGTGGGTGATAGGATATTGGAGCTGGAGAAAAAGAAACTGAGGAAAGACCCCAAAGTTGAATTGATATACCTAACAGAAATTTCCTTGGTTATCAATGCCACAGTCCTATAGGGACTGAGAAAATATCCTGGAAAGTAACCACTTAAGGGAATCCTAAAAAAAAAAAAAGTCACTCTCACAGGGCTGTAGAGTCTTATAACTAGGTTCTGATCAGTATTCTAACTAGATTAGAATCCCCTTCGTGACTGGAATGGCTGACTGTTTTCTGACCCATTAAGGAGAGGAACAAAGATGGATACCTTCCTCATAGCTGCATAGGGCCCTAAGGAGAAAATACAACAGAGTTCCTCTCTGATGATAACAGTATTACTATAGGTGCTGCCAAAGCGAGCACTGATAATAGTATTAGTAATATATCGTGGACAAGACTGTTTTTATATTTTGATTCATGCTGTTCTCAACCATCGGATTTTTCTTTCACAAACGCAGGTTTATTTGTGTTATTTTTTTACACTTACATCCCCAAAGTGATTTCCCATTACCTTCTGAATAACAGATGACTCTTTAGATCAATAGCCAATGTCTTCTAAAATTAACTCTTGGTTTGCCTTCAAGCCTTCAATGATGTAATTTTCCTGTAGTTTCATCAAAATAAGTGGCTTCCTAGTGACCGGCTGTGTCCTGTGTTTTCCCCACTGTGCTCATGTTGTTTGCCTGCCTGGGATCCCCAGCCCTAATCTCACCCATGAGTCCGGCTGCATTCTCAGAAACATTTGCTCCAGTCTATGGTTTTCCTCCTCACATCTAAAACACAAGTGAAGTTAACTCCACCTGAAAAGTCACAACTAAAAATGGGAAGAGGTGATTCCCCAGGGATGGACTGGGTCATTTAAAAAGAGAATGGTAAAAGAAACCCCATTAGAAAACAAAAATGAACATATGTCTACCTGTGAGAAGAAACAATACGTACTATGTAAAGAGGAGCATGAGGTAAAGAGGCCATTTGTTCGCATTTGGTAAACTGTTGGGAGCTCTAAGAAGTAAATGACAAATTAGAATGGAACAGCAAATGTCCATGTGCAGTAGCAATATAAGCTTCAAGAGTGATTTGATTTGGATATGTCTGGGAAGAAGTGTATATATATATATATATATATATATATAAAATGTTTGCATACAATTTCTAAAATCCCAGCGATACAGGAGTGTACAATACTGAGTTGTTCAAATCACAGAATTCCTAATATTTGGAGAGGAATGGTCAAAGTAAGGGTATTTAAGCACTCACAGATTTTAAGATTTTAGGCTTGTTTAGTCAAGCAATAAGACACCAGTTGGGATACCCATATCCAATTTAGTAGTACCCGGGTTCAAGTCCCAGCTCTGGCCACTGATTCCATGGTCCCACCAAAGGGAGGTAACTAATAATGAGTGAAGTAGCGGAGGCTCTGCTGCCCATGGAGGAGACCTGGGTTGGATTCACAACTCTTGGCTCTGCTTTGGCTCACATCTGACATTGTGAATATTTGAAGAATGAGCAAGCAGATGACAGTTCACTCACTTGCTCTCTCTGTCTCATCATCATGTCTCTCTCTCTCTCTCTCCCTGCTGCGTGTGTGTGTGTGTGTGTTGAATAAAAACAAATTCAAGCATACTTACTGCAGACCAGGCACTATTCAAAATAATGGAACAGAAAAATGAACATTACCAGCAGAATCCCAGGAAAGCAGAAAACAAATAAATAAAAATAAATATATCATGTATGTGGTGGTGATATGTGCAATGAAAACAAAACAGAAAACCAATGCAGGCTAAAAAAGTAGAGGGTTATGGGAGATAGTAGGCATTTTAGAGAGAATGGCCAATGGAAAAAATCCAAAAGAGATAATATTTGAATATATATGTGTGTGTATATACTATATATATAAATTGCTAGGAGGATTTGAGGGGAAAAAATTTCCCCTGAGGTTGTTGTAAGATAGCTGGGTAACATTGGAGAGGAGCACCTTTGAATTCAGAGATAGAGGCAGATAAAAACAAATGAGCAAAGTGACAACTCAGATGTCCCAGGTTGGTCCTTTTTCTCTCCTCAGTACTGGGTTCCTGGTGCCCTACTAACAGCAGACACACTCGCAGGTTACAGCTGAGGTGGGGATATTCATCTGAGCCAGACTGGGCTGATCCCGATCTTTCTCTAGGAATTTGGATTAGGGAAAGATATCTCTGCATACAGCTAAACATAAGGATTTATTTAGATAAATCAGAATTGGCTATTATTGAGATAATTATTTAGATAAATCAGAAGCATCTTTGGGCTTATGGGTGCAGGTATAGTCCCCAAAATAGGAGTAATATCTTTGATTTGTTTTCTTATTTTTATTTTTTGACATGCAGAGTTAGAGAGAGAGAGAGAGAAAGAGAGAGAGACAGAGACAGAGACAGAGAGAAAGGTCTTCCTTTTTTCCGTTGGTTCATCCCCCAAATGGCTGATACGGCCAGCACACTGCACCGATCTGAAGCCAGGAGCCAGGTGCTTCCTCCTGGTCTCCCATGCAGGTGCAGGGCCCAAGGACTTGGGCCATCCTCCACTGCCTTCCCAGGCCACAGCAGAGAGCTGGACTGGAAGAGGAGCTACCAGGACAGAATCTGGTACCCCAACTGGGACTAGAACCTGGCGTGCTGGTGCCGCAGGCAGAGGATTAGCCAAGTAACCCATGGCACTGGCCAATTTGTTTGATGTTAAGAGGCAAGAAAAGATAGATCATTTGCCTCAAAGAAGAAAGAACCTGAGAAACTCAAGTCCCTTAAAACATTCATATTGCAGCCCCTCCTAAAGCCCAGATGCAAACCCAACTTCGTATCATTCTGAGATATCATTGTAGTATTTTAGTAAAGACACACACAGGCTCATAGATTATAACATTATTTTATTTCTGAGATATCTAGTCAGTTTTTAAATGTGTAAATGAAAACAATTCATAAAAACAAATTGGACAGGGCTGAACTCAACATTTTGTACATATCTGTACTTATAAAATCAATAAAGAAGTACACAGGTATTCATTGTAAGATATGGAATGGCTTCAAGAACTTAAGCTAAAGCAAAAAAGATGGAGCTAAGAATAACCAATAGGAAAATTCATAACCTAACAAGTGGAGGACCCCAATCACTTGAACCATCTCTGCTTCCTGCCAAGGTCTGCATTAACAGGAAGCTGGAATCAGGAGCTGAAGCTCAGAGTCTAACCCATGTACTCACGATGTAGGCATCCTAAATGGCATCTAACAGCAAGGCCAAATGCCCATCTACTCAAATGTGCATTTTTTAACAAATATTACAAGTGATTCTAAAGCAGGGAGGTCTCTGAACCAAGCGTTGAGAAGTATGATATAAGGGTAAGCAGCATAAGGAAGAATATTCACTGGCCTACATGTCAGAAGTGACAACACTTCCACCATTGCTTAAGCATACTAAGTCCTAGTGATCAAATGATGCCATCCTTCCCAGTCTCTGCAACTGTCAGTTTAACATGATATAATGCACTATGATTATAATATTCAGAGATCACCACGTTGTCAATTATAGGACTGAAAGCATGCTGACCCCACTGGAAAGTGCTCGGAATAACACAGTGCTATGTAATGGCGATTGTTAACAGGTAGGAATTAGACAGTAAATCAAATGTTTTCAGGAAAAAAAATTCCTCTTTGATTTGATATGAACTTTGTTTCCCTTCTCATGCCCCTCTTCCTTCTCAGTGGCTTAGGGTTAACAAAATCATGATGTTTCCAGGTATTCTTCTCACTTTTAGTTTAAAACTTAGCTTCCTTTGGGTAAATATTCAGCCAAATGTGAGTATTATTCTTTCCATCACTATGCACAGGGCCTTACTTCCTCCCTGTCTTAAGGTCCTCACCTCCTGTTTGTTCTCCCTTCTCCCTTAACAGGCACCCAGTGTCCTTTTGCACTGTGACTGAAGGTAGAAGAGCGGATGTAAGCTTATGTGATTCTCCTTCCTTAAAATGAGACTCTGTATATATGTCTCTGGGGGCAGGCAGGGTGTAACAGGCTCTCTCTGTTTGGACAGCACCCAAGATTGGTTTCAGGTTATGGAGCACGTTATGCATCTGCATCCTGTGTGGTACCTTACTGTGGAAAGTCAGACTGCAAAATCCATGCAGAAGGAGTTCCGTATAGAATCCCTGATGACAGAGCTCCCTTACGATGGGAGCCCCATAGGGCAGCAGAGCAGATGACTCACTCTTTTTTTTTTTTTTTTTTTTTTGGACAAGCAGAGTGGACAGTGAGAGAGAGAGACAGAGAGAAAGGTCAGAAAGGTCTTCCTTTGCTGTTGGTTCACCCTCCAATGGCCGCTGCGGCCGGCGCGCTGCGCTGATCCGAAGCCAGGAGCCAGGTGCTTCTCCTGGTCTCCCATGCAGGTGCAGGGCCCAGGCATTTGGGCCATCTTCCACTGCACTCCCTGGCCACAGCAGAGAGCTGGCCTGGAAGAGGGGCAACCGGGACAGAATCCGGCGCCCTGACCAGGACTAGAGCCCAGTGTGCCGGCGCCGCAGGCAGATGATTAGCCTATTGAGCTGCGGCGCCGGCCGACTCACTCTTCTTTTATGGGCTATCTGAGTCCTGTTGGAAACCTGGTAAGCTCCACAGGTACACCTCAGTTCTGGGAGAACTTGAAGGTTGTCCTTGTCCCTCCCATCAAGTTCATGACACTCTCCTAGCACTGTATTATATATAGTTCCAATTGTTGTGCTTATCTGCAATGGAGGTTTTACAGCAGAAATTACTAAATTCTCATTCCTTGTATCTGCATCATCTCCTCTTATATTCCATCCATACCCTTAGTGGCCTTATTTGTAAGGAGGCATTTGAAGGCAACCCTGACCATAGGGGCTGAAAAGATTTCATTCGCCAACTTTCTTCCCAATTGTTTGTTTCCTTCTCTCACCAGATTACCGTTTTTTAATCTTTTGTTATGATAAAAAAAATCATTTTGTCTCATTTGCTCTTGATACTACTGTAGGATCATCTGCTAACTGAGTTCCCTGGAACCTTGTATCTCATCTGTATGCTACTCCCATGAACCCAAACATTTTTAGCTTGGTAAGCAGATGGAATAAGTGTATGCTTGTTTCTTAACAAACTTTTCTTGGAAACCTGTTTCTTGTAGTTCTGTTGGCTTCAACACCTCTTTGACACTCAGCACACGTACAGTCCCAGGCATTTGCTTGCCTGTTGCTGCTCATGATGATTGTTCTGCCAGCCTTTCCTAATCCAGCCCCTAACAACTACTCCCCAAGTAGTTCTCTCCAAGAAATCTTCCTAGAGCCTTCCGTGTGATTCCATATCTCTATTGTGATTACTCTGTCCATACCTCTATTATTATAATTAGCACATCTCCTGTCCCATGTCACACATTGAAGTATAAATATCTTAAGAATATGAGAAGTATGATTTACTTTATTTATTTGAGAGGAAGAAGAAGAAGCAGAGAGACAGAGAGAGAGACAGAGAGAGGAGATAATGCAAATGATCGGCGAGAACATTCCCATCCAGTGATTCACTCTCCACATGCCTGCAACTGCCAGGGCAGGGCCAGGTCAAAGTGAGGAGCTGGGAAAACAAGAATAGTGTCTGCAAATACTAGCTGATAGAATAAAAAAGGGAGAGAACGATCCAACATGGGAAGTGAGATACACAGCAGACCCATGTCCTAAACAGAACTCTGGCCTCAGAATCAGCCCTTAAGGCGTGCAGATCTGGCTGAAAAGCCTATGAGAGTATTTCAGGCATGGAAAGCCAAGACACTCTGGGGGAAAAAAAAAACCTAAATGAAAGATCTCCGCGAGAGAGATCCCAGTGGAAAGAACGGGTCATCAAAGAAGGAGGTACCTTTCTCTGAAGGGAGGAGAGAACTTCCACTTTGACTATGACCTTGTCTAAAAATCATCAGAGTCAGTGAACTCAGGGGGCTTCCATAGCCTTGGCAGCTCATGACAAGAGCCTAGGGTGATTACTGATGCCATAAACAAGAGTGTCAGTTTGTTAAGTCAACAACAGGAGTCACTGTGCACTTACTCCTCATGTAGGATCTCTGTCCTTAGTGTGCTGTACATTGTGATTTAATGCTATAACTAGTACTCAAACAGTATTTTTCACTTTATGTTTCTGTGTGGGAGCAAACTGTTGAAATCTTTACTTAATGTATGCTAAACTGATCTTCTGTATATAAAGAGAATTGAAAATGAATCTTGATGTGAATGGAAGGGGAGAGGGAGTGGGAAAGGGGAGGGTTGGGGGTGGGAGGGACGTAATGGGGGGGAAGCCATTGTAATCCATAAGCTGTACTTTGGAAATTTATATTCATTAAATAAAAGTTAAAAAAAAAAAAAACGGGAAATCAATCTTGGTTTACTACGTGGGTGGCAGGAACCCAATTCTTGACCCATCCCTGCTGCCTCCAGGGTCTGCATTAGCAGAAACCTGTAATCAGTAGCTGCAGCTGGTACTCAAACCAGGTACTCACTGTGGGAGTTTAATGTTTTAAGTGATTTATTTACTGCCAGCTAAACACAGCCCCCTCCTTTTTTGCTTTTTTATAATAATTTTTGTTATCAATTGCTATTATTTTCATCACCAAAAAAAAATCGTGAAAAAGAAGCCAGAGAGAATAAACAAGTGACCTATAGACAGACAAAAATAAGAATTGCATCTAAGTTCTCAGAGTACATACAAGCAAAAAGAGATTGGAGTGCAATATCTGAAGTGGTGAAAGAAAAAGAATACTACCATTTTTCTATATCCTCTCAAAGTATCCTTCAAATGTGACACAAAAATGACTAGTAAACAAATAAAACAGGAAATTTGTTGCCAATACTCCTAACCTACCAGGAAATGTCAAGAGAAAAATGCTTAAGAGGAGGAAAATTATGCAGGCAGAAATTTAAATCTAAATACAGAAAGAGGAAGAACGTTGGAGAAGGAATAAGTGAAGGTAAGACAAAAATTTTCATTTATTTCTTTTTTTATTTTTTGAAGTTCACAGCAAAAGTTATTGGAAAGTAAGAGAGCATTCCCATACAGAAATTCTCTACCGCACACAGCAGACTTCGGAGTGAGGGAAGCTGTCATGCATAAGGAGCATTATTACATAATCATACAGAGCCACTATTCCAAGAAGATAGAACAATTTTAATTTGTATTAACTAAACAATGGAGCATCAAAACATATGCGCAAAATTAGCAGAACTTCCTGGAAACATAGATGAATCTATTACTACGTTTACAGACAGCAGCTCCCGTTTATCAGAAATCTGAAAGAATATACTAAAAATGTTTTGCACCCCCATGTTTATAACAACTCAATTCAAAATAGCTAAGTTATGAAATCATCCCAGATGTCTATCAACTGATGACTGGATAAAGAAATTACAGTATATATACACTATGGAGTACTATACTGCTCAGCTGTAAAAAAAAAAAGAAATCCTGACTTTTGCAACAAAATGGATACAATTGGAAACTATTATACTTAATGAAATAAACCAGTCCCCAGAGAACAGATATTATACATTTTCCCTGTTCTGGGCTAAATAATGTAATGTATTGGAGTGAAATGGACATTTTGAGATTCAATGATTGTTTACAGCCTTTGTGTCTACTGTTGAAGAACAGTATTTTTTTCTTCTTACCATTTGTTGAACTCTTTACTTAGTGTAGGGTTAATTATATGAGTATAAAGTAAACTGAAAATAGATCTTAGTAAACATTAAGGGTGGTAATAGGAGGAAAAGGGGGAAGAAGGGGTGGAATGTGGGCTGGAGAGAGGGTAAGGTGGAAAGTAACACTATGTTCTTAAGTCTGTGTATATGAAGTGTGTGAAACTTGTATACCTTAAATAAAATTTTAAAATAAATAAATAAATAAAAATTTTAAAAACCCTTCTGGAGCTAGACGCAATTATACTAGGATTGTAGGACACAAGATTAACACACAAAACTCAATTTCCTATATACCAGCAAAGAACTAATGGAATCTGAAATTTAAAACTCATTACCACTTACAGTAGAAGCTCCAAAATGATGGCAAGATCTACATTAGGAGAAACTAAAAAGCTGTTGAGAGATATAAAAGAAGATTTAAATAAATGGAGAGATATTCCATGCTTATGGAAAGGAAGATTCATATTTTCAAGATGTTAATTTTCCCAACTTGATCTATGGATTCAACAACATTCCAATAAAAATCACAGGCATTTGTCTGACAAACTGATTTTAAAATTTATGAAGCAAAATCCCAAAATAGCCAACTCAAGGTTGAAAAAGAACCAAATCAAAGAAGAAGCAACACTCCTTGACTTCAAAACGTACTGTAACTACAGCAGTAAACACAATATAATATTGACAGAACAGAAAAATACATCAATGGAACAACTGAATTAATCAATAGTACATGTAACTTGAGGTTGGTGTTGTGCCACAGAGGGTAAAGTGGCCGCTTGTGATACCTGCATCCCATATCATAGTGCTGATTTGAATCCTGGCTGCTTCACTTCCCAACCCTCTTTCTACTAATGTTCCTGAGAAGGCAGTGGAAAATAGTCTAAGTCCTTGGGCCTTGTCAGCCATGTAGTTAAATCATAATGGATTTCCTGGCTCCTGGTTTTGGCCTGGGCCAGACCTGGCTGTTGTGGCCTTTTGAGGAATGAACCAGAAAATGGAAGATAACTCTCTCCCTCTCCCTCTCTCCCTGTTGCTCTGCTTCTAAAATTTGTTTTAAACATCTTTTCAAAAAAGAATTTAAGTAGCATATGATCCTCAAATTAGACCCAAATAAATATTATCCAGTCATCCTTGACAAAATTGTAAAGCAATAAAGTAGATAATCTTTTCAACAAGTTCTATTGCAATAACTGGACAAAGATATACAAACACAATCCAAACACATATCTTAATCTTTCACAGAAATTAACTCAAAATGGCTCAAAAACCTACTATACAATGAAAAACTCTAAGACTTGTACAAGATAATATAGGAAACACCAAGGTAACATCAACTATGACAATGACTTTTTTGATACAATACCAATGCATAATGCATGAAATAAGTAATCATAAGCCAAATTTCATTAAAACTAAAAATGTTTACCCTGCAAAAGACATTGTGATGAGAATAAGAAAAGACACAGATTGAGAGACAAAATTTGTAAAAGACACATATTATAAAGGAGTAGTATCTGAAATATACAAATAGCTCTTGAAATTTAAAACAGTAAGAACCTTTAAAAATGAGTAAAAGACAAGCACACACCTCATCAAGGAAGATGTCCAATAAACATGTGAGAAGGTGTTCAACATCACACTTCATTAGGAAACGGGAAAGTAAAAACAAGTCACCACTGTGTGCCTCATTAGAATCCCTAAAATCCAAAACATTGAATCCTAATTGCAGATAAGGATATAGAACAACAACAACAAAAATCCACCCAATGTCATTGTGGATGCAAGTGTTACAAGAATTTTGGAAGACTTTAGCAGTCTTTTATAAAACTAAATTCATACCAGCCATAGAACACAGCAATGGCACTCCTTGTTATTTACCCAAATGAATTGAAACATGTCTATAAAAAAAAAAAAAAAAAAAAAAAAAAACCTGCACCAGGATGTTCATTGCATCTTTATTGCCAAACTTTGTATTCAAGCAAGATTTCCTTCAGTAAGTAGCTGATTGGATAAATAAATTGTGGTACATGCAGACAATGGACAGTTATTCAGCGCTAAAAAAAAGTGTTATCAGATTACGAAAGAAAAATGCAGGAACTTGAACACATATTGCTAAGTGAAAGAAACCAGCCCAAAAGGCTATATATTACTGTATGAGTACAATTATATAATATTCTGAAAACTGATTATACATGGTGCTATAATACTGGATACATTTCACTATACATTGGTCAAAACACATAGAATGCACAAAACTAAGAGTGAACCTTAATGTAAACTATAGATGTTGGGTCATAATAATATGTCAATGTAGGCTCATTGATTGGGACAAATGTACCACTCTGGTGCAAACTGTTGCTAGGGGGAGGCTATGCATGAGTGTGGACAAGGGTATTATATGTGAAATTTTCATACTTTTATCCAATGTTTAAATGCATTGTAAAACTAACAAAAGTTGATTGCTAATAGATGCATTTGTTGATTTTTTATTCTGACTTACTTAAAACTGCACAATTTTTATTACTAAAAATGTGAAGCCTGCAAATACAACCCATTCTAGACTACAAGCAATTCAAGTCCAATCCAGTGAATACATTTAATAGTCCTATACTTAGCTACAAATAATGTCTACATATATTGCACCATGCCTGTTACCAATGCATGGGCATGTAAATGCTTACTCAACTAGAGGTTTTTTCTCTGGAATCAATGCCATTACCCAGCTTACAAAATGTACTTATTTTTTCATTGTCTAATCATAGATATCTACTGGGAATAGCACTGTGAAATGACACATTTCCATTCTCTACCCCTGTAGCTGTCTGTTCCACCTGACAATGTCCTAGAACTAATTACATCCGCATGCAACTTTAACATTTTTGCAATATGAACTGTTGTTCAGCCTCCTCAAGAGCCAGTTTCAAGGTATACCCTCCCCAACCCTGGTGTGCTAATATCCCCCACACAGCCTTTCTGGGCCAGGTCACCCTATAAGCCTCAGTAAGTCTTCTACCTCAAATATTTCTATTATATGTAATACTTATGTTAAGTATATTTATTTTAAAGTAATATATTAATTGTGATTTCAAATATATTTTATATATGTACATATTTCTTTAGTTTTCATTTTTTTAATTTCAGTGTAGCAGACAGAATAATGACAATGTACAATTCATAGCCTGAATCTAATAATGAAGAAATATTAGATAAACTTAAATTGAAGGCCATTATACAATACCTCTACTCTTCAAAAATGTCAAGGTTATAAAAGGCAAAATAAGACTGAGGAACCATTCTAATTAAATGATCTCAAAGAGACCTGAAGAGTAAATGCAATACTTGACCTTTGATTGACTCATGAACAACAACAATGAAAAAATTCTATGAAGGACACTATTGGTACATTTTGTGAAATTTTAATAAGGTGTCAAGATTAGATGTTAGAATTGTATCAATGCTGATTTCCTGGCAAATAATTGCACTGTTGTTCTGAGGAAAATGTTTGTAGAAAGTACACATGAAGCATTTAGAAGTAATGGAGCATAACATTCACAGGTAACCATAGATTGTTCAGAAATAGAAAGTAAATGTGGTAAAATGTTGACAACTGGGCACTAGGGTGAATAGTAAAAACAATTAATTGAAATTGCCTTGCAAATTTTCTGTTCCTTTGAAATGAAGTTTTTTTGTTTTTTTGTTTTTTTTTTAACACACGGATATGTATTGTACCATGGATGAGATTCATATTTACCATGTTGAGTGAAAAAGCCAAAGATGAAAGTGCTATGTTTGGACTGGTATAGTTCACCAGTTAGAAGTTTGCACTTGGCTGTTAAATACATGGAGAGAAAACTATAGCCCTAAATGTTGAAAGGATATAAAGTCTTTAAAAAAAAGTTTGTATTACTATGAATGAATTCATTCTTGGTATTTGAAACTAAAGGATACACAGTTCGATCAAGCAGGTGTTATGTTTAATTATCTATAGCTTTCTGTGATTGAAAGCACTGCAGTCTGTAAAACATAAATTAATCACATCTAGTGTTAGATCATTTAAGGAAGTAAGAGAGTAAAGACAAAACTTCGCCGACCACCTCTTTTTGCCTGGATTCTTTCACAGAATGTAGATAAAATAGGTTTGTTTTGACAAGGTCAAAATTGATTGATAACATAAATGTTAATAATTTTAATTAACATAAATGTTAACCATAATAAAATAGATGTTAGTCATTTTATGATTGCTTTGGTCTATGTACAGCAGTAGAAGAGGGAAAATAAAGAAAAAAGAGGAAAAGGAAGATGCGGTAAGTTGGAGAGAAGGAGAAAACCCATGTGGTAAGCAGACAGTTTTTATCTGATCGAGCTTTCACACTTGAGAAACTTGAAGCCACCCTGCACCAGCCCAGAACGTGGCTCTGGAAGGTCCCGATTCTGAGAATACAATTGCCCCATGGTACCCAGGAGCTCGTCTTCTATTTAAAGCAGATGCTAGATGCTTCCAACCTTAACATCTAACCTTAGTGTTGGCTTAGAGTCTGGTGTTTTCAAAGCAATGATAACGATAGTTTACATTCACTAGAACAAAACCCTCATAAACCCATACTCTGTTTGTGTAAAACTCTTGCACAACTTTATCCACACCTTAGTATATTTATTGCTCCCTTAAAGATCTGTAATATGGAATAGTGATACAAACACAGGCTTTATGGTCAGGCAGAGTCTTAGGTTGGATTTTTTGTCTTTGCCTTGTGAATAAGCCTCTGTGGTTGCATCTGAAAATTAGGAATTATGCTGATTACCTCACAGGATTGTCTTAAGAATTAAATGAGGGGCCAGCATCGTGGCTCACTTGCTTAATCCTCTGCCTTCGGTGCTGGCATCCCATATGGGTGCCGGGTTCTACTCCCAGTTGTTCCTCTTCCAGTCCAGCTCTCTGCTGTGGCCCGGGAGGGCAGTGGAGGATGGCCCAAGTGCTTGGACCCTGCACCCCATGGGAGACCAGGAGGAAGCACCTGGCTCCTGGCTTCGGATCAGTGCAGTGTGCTGGCCGTATCAGTCATTTGGGGGATGAATCAACGGAAAAAAGGAAAACCTTTCTCTCTGTCTCTCTCTCTCACTGTCCACTCTGCCTGTCAAAAAATAAAAAAATAAGAAAGAATTAAATGAGAAAATGCCTTGTACTTCGTAAATAAATGAGCAATTTTAGTGCCTTCTCCTTATTTGAAGCTGAATCTGAAGCAATTTTATTCTGTTGAAATTAGACAATTGTTTTTATTTCTCTCTCTTTGGTGTAGTCCTTAATTCTGATCTACTATTCTGATATACCTCTTATATAGGTCAGAATACCTTCTCACCTTCTGTGTGTGTGTCTTTTAGTCTGTGTGCTTATTCTTAGAACAAATGTCATTGAATTTAGGATCCACCCAGATAATACAGGAAAGAACCTTCATCTCAAAATGCTTATATTAATTTTATGTGTAAATATTTCTTTTTCCAAATAAGATAACATCCATGTGTTCCAGGGAGTAAAATAAGGGCATATTATTTATTTACTTATTTATTTGCCTACTAGCATCATTAAATTCGAGAACAGAATCACACAATAAAAAAAATTGGAGATGGTTTGGTTTTTTTTTGGTCTAGGTATTTGTTATTGCAACTTGTATTTTTGGTATTATTATTGTTTTTAACATATACAAGTAGTAAAGGAATGACAATGAAAATGATTAGTAATGAGGAGGCCAAAAATATATCATAATAACAAGATATTCTGCAGTAAATTGAAATAATTTTTAATATATTTTTACTCAAATTATATATTATTTTATCATGGATTCTGTATACTTTGCACAAAATTCATGATTAAAATGAAAATTACAGTTTTTCACAGACTTTAACACCTATTTTGCTGATCTGTAAGCTTTCGTCTTTGCAAAGTTACAAAATCATTTCAATTAATGTGATCCAGCTTATCCCCGAATCAGCATAACCTCATTGTACAGTTTGGAATTACAAAGCCATAGCTGTCCTCTAAGTTCTGTGTCTTCACTACAAAAAACTTCCTTTCATACTGTATTTTCTTACAGCCTTACAAACATCCAGATCTGGATCCTTATCTTTCACTGGCAATTTCAGTAATTTAAGCCTTTCTACTTAAAATGCAGTTCTGGTTGTAATTAACATTCTAACAATCAGAATTATAATTAGACTATATGGATAATTGTCTTAACTCACATATCCTAAACAGTAGAGCCTTCACACACAAGACAATTTATGACAATCCACAGCCATCATCTTATTGAGTAGGAAAAAGTTGGAGGCATTTCCACTAAGATCTGGAATCAGACAAGATTAACGAATTTTACAATTGCTATTCAATATAGTACTGGAAGTTTTGCCAGAGCCATTAGGCAAGAAAAAGAAATCAAAGAGATACAAATTGAAAAGGAGAAAGTCAAATTATCCCTACTTGCAAATGACATGATTTTTTTAGGGGAATCAAAAGACTCCACTAAGAGAGTATTGGAATTCACAAGAGAGGTTGGTAAAGTGGCAGGGTATAAAATTAACACACCCAAAATTAATCAATAGCCTATTTAAGCACAGACAATGCCATGGCTGAGAAAGAACTTCTAAGATCAATCCCACTCACAATAGCTACAGAAAAATTAAATATTTGAAATACATTTAACCAAGGAGGTGAAAGAGCTCTATGATGAAAATTACAAAACATTAAAAAAGAATAAAATACATGAAAAAGACAAATTAATATTATCAAAATGTACATAATACTGAAAGCAACTTACAGAGTCATTGAAATTCCAAATTACCAAAAATATTTTCCTCTGATCTAGGGAAAAATGATGCTAATATTCATATGAAAACACAAGAGACCACGAATAGTTAAATCAATATTATATGACAAATCAAAGATGGAGGCATCACAATACTAGATTTCAAGACATACAACATTGCAGTTATAATAAAAACAGATTGATACTGGCATAAAAATAGATATGTAGAGTAATGGAACAGAATAGAAACTCCAGAAATCAATCCACACATCTACAACCAACTAATCTTTGACAAAGGAGCTAAGATCAATCCCTGGAGAAAGGACAGTTCCTTCAACAAATGGTGCTGGGAAAATTTGATCTCCACATACAGAATTATAAACCAATACTCCTACCTTACACCTTATACCAAAATCAACTGAAAATAGATCGAGGATCTAAATCTATAACTAAATCTGTAACTAGAGGAGAATATTGGGGAAACTCTGCAAGATATTGGCATAGGTAAAGGCTTCTTGGAAAAGACCCCAGAAGCACAGGCAATCAAAACCAAAATTGATAAGTGGGATAATATCAAGATGAGAAGTTTCTGTATTGCAAAGGAAATATTTATCAAAGTAAATAGGCAACTGACAGGATGAGAGAAAATATTTTTAAACTATGCAACTGATAAAGGGTTCATATCCAGGATCTGTTACGAGCTCAAGAAACACAAAAACAGCAAAACAAACAATCCTGTTAGAAATGGTTAAAAGACTTGAACAGGCATTTTACAAGAGGAAATCAAAATGGACAACAGACTCATGAAAAAATGTTCAGGACCACTAAGCCATCAGGGAAATGCAAATCAAAACTACAATGAGGTCTCACCTCACCCCAGTTAAAATGGATCTCATGTAGAAATCAACATCAACAAATGCTGGCAAGGATGCAGGGAAAAAGGCACCCAAATACACTGTTGATGGGAATGTAAACTAGTACAGCCATTTTGGAAGACAGTATGGAGATACATCAGAAAGCTGAAAATATGACCATACCATATGACCCAGCAATGCCACACTTGTGAACTTATCCAAGAGAAATCAAATCAGCATATGAAAGAGTTAGCTGTACCCCCATGTTCATTGCATCTTAATTCACAATAGCTAAGATATGGAATCAACCCCAGATGTCCATCAACTGATGATTGGATAAATAAATTATGATATAGCTAGCTAGCTAGCTAGCTAGATAGATAGATAGAATTAAATACTACTCAGCCATAAAAAAGAATGAAATCTTTTCTTTTGCATCAAGATGGATGCAACTGGAAACCATTATACTTAGTGAAATAAGCCAGTCCCAAAAAGATAAATACTATATATTTTCCGTTATCTCTAGTAACCAAAATTGTAATGTGTAGGAGTGAAATTGACGTTTTGAGATTAGATGATCATTAATAGTTCTTATCTCTAATGCTGAGGAAGAATGTTTTTATTCTTCTTACTATTTGTTGAACTCTTTACTTAGTGTAGGCTTAATATTATGAGATTAAAGTAAACTGAAAATAGATCATTGTAAAAATTAAGGGGGACTAAGAGAAAAGAAGAGGAAGAGTGGGAGCATGGGCGGGATGGAGGGTTGCATGGGAAGTATGGCTTTGTTCCTAAGTCTGTATATATGAAATGCATGATATTCATCTACCTTAAATAAAATTTAAACAAAGTATAGCCTTCATTGAACAAAGAAGAGGTTACTAATCATTGTAACCCCTCCTGGGATACACAAACCTGTGAATGTTATCATATTTAGAAAAATAGATTTTATACAAATAATTAACTTAAGCATCTTGGGATGAAGATCCCATCAAAGATTGCCTGTGTGGATCCTAAATCCAACAACAATTGCAAAAAAAAAAATCACATGTAATAAAATACACACATACAGAAGAGGAGATCCAATGTGACTCATTTTGGATAAGGAAAGAAAATTGGCACTAATCTCTATAACTAATCTTGAGATGCAGTACTACCGCTAGTTTGCTATACTGATGAGGAAAAGAGAAGTCTCAGAGATCTTCATTTGATCATTCCTACAAAAGCTGTCCTTTATAAGTCTTAAATATGAGACGAATTATAAATGTCAATTGTTTTATATGCCACAGCTATATATTTAGTGCTAAACCAAGAGAGTATATTGGTAGATCTCCTGGACTAAATGCAAACTGGACTTGACCAAAATTCCATGTATCACCTAATCTCAACAAGACTATAATAGCATATTGTATTTCCTGGAAAATTTAGTTCAGATTTGAATGTCATTGTCCCTGAACATTTTCAATATTCTCCTTGTCCCAGTGCATTTCTGTGCTAGCAAATGGTCTCAGCAATGTCTGAAGAAAGAGTAAGAAATATTTACCAAATAGATTTGCATTTACTGAGTCAAATACAAAAACAATGGTGTTTCTGGGTCCTTTCTCAGTGGGAAGCTTTTCTGCATCACCCTTACCGCTTCAATCAGTTGTGTTTATGCGTGTAAACTGACCTAGCTTTAGAAACTGGATAAAGGGCAGCAACTAAGGGTCAGTGTAAGCATTTCCTAGGACCATCCTGGCTGGGAATCAGTGCTGAGACGTGTGGAGACAAACAGAACCAAGTAGACCTGTATTGCTTTGATGTGTAATCTCAAGATTCCTTCTACCTGTTTCCTATTTACATAATTTCTTAACTCTGGTGACTTCTCATTCCAGCTAATTTCTCCATTCCATTCCTCAGATTATGGAGCATTACAAAATAATTTCTAGATGAAGCATATGTTTAGTTCCACATGCATAAATACACTCTACAAAACTCACGTTCATTCATCTCTCATTTTGCTCTTATCTCTGCCCTGTCCTCTACCATAATCCACATTGACTTCACTGCTTTTCAATGTACTCATTCCTTGTTGGCCATGTAATCATCTAAGTCAATTTCACTTATTTTATGTGTGATACTTCTACTGATTCACTCAAAACACATGTTCCTAGGATCTTTTTTTTTTTTTAATCAGGCACTTTTATTTGTTCTGTAGAAATTGTAAATATAAAAGAAATGTGTATACCTGTCCTCAACTGTTTGTGAATATCAAGAGTTTTTGTTTTCATTTCAAATAGGCTTAACAGATGCACAATGAGCTTATTGCATCTGAACTCCCAAAGTACCTTATTTCTCTACACTATCTCTACCAGAAGTTGATCCTTGACCATACAGACAGTAGACACCAATGTTTTATAATTGACCCACTTCTGTTGCCTGGAAATGCTTGTGAAGAACATGGCTTTTCCTACTCAAAAACTGTTCTTTCCTTTTTCTTGCTAGCTTAACCATTTCTTTTGAATATTGAACATAAATACCTTGAGTTTTGTGTATAAGGCATCTATAAGCCAGTTCTGGGCAATTGAGATATAGGGGAAAGGCCATCAGAATGCAGAATGGCGCACATTAGAAAGATTTAATAAAAGACAAAAAGTAAAGGAGTAGATATCTTTCCACTGCCTCTTCTTTCCAGCTATTTTTGTTTTCCTATAAAGATACAGCAATTGTCATAGGCATTGTGGCACAGCAGGTTAAGCATCTTGTGATGGACGTGTTCCATTCTGGAGTGTTAGTTCAATTCCTGGCACCTCCACTTCCAATCCAGCTTCCTGCTAATGTACCCTAGGAGGCAGCAAAAAATGGTTCAAGGACATGGGAGACTTGCCCATGTGGAGACCTGGGTAGAGTTCCAGGTACCTGGCTTCAGCCTGGAGCTACGCTGATTGCTTTGGGCATTTGGGGAGTGAACCAGTGGATCAAAGATTCTCTCTCTCTCTCTCTCTCTCTCTCTCTCTTTCTCTCTCTCTCTCTCTCCTTCTGTTTCTTCCACTCTCTTTTCTGTCTCTCAATTAGACCATGAGGGAGAAGTCCAGAGAAATACATCAAAGTTGACTTAATACTTTCCTATTACTGAATGTTTGGACCAATGTCCTGCAATGGGGCATAATTAGGTGTCTTAAGAAAATGTTAGTCAGCCATTCTTGCTGTCATTCTACCATGTTTCTAATGATTCTAATATCTTTATTAATTTTTAATTCTATAATCTATAAGCCAACATCTGAAGACATTCTCTTCTTTTTGAAGTAACAATCACCACTTCTCAGGGCCC
Source organism: Oryctolagus cuniculus (assembly GCF_964237555.1). Lineage (NCBI taxonomy): Eukaryota > Metazoa > Chordata > Mammalia > Lagomorpha > Leporidae > Oryctolagus > Oryctolagus cuniculus. The sequence continues at coordinate 58,371,441 of NC_091444.1, read as the reverse complement.
TGTTTTGTAAAAAGGAATTTGAATTTTATTGGTCATGCAACCAAGAGCTCAATAAATGCATCCATGTCTATAAATACTCATTTTTATCTTTATTCTGAGCTTGACATCTGTATGTGTGTGACTATACACAGCCTCGTGTCCCTCTGTTCAGTCCTGGAGTGAATTACCTTTTACATTGCTACAGGTAACACAAGCCCTTTCAGGCTATTCCTTCCCATCTTTGACTACATCTATTCCCACTGCTCTCCACCTTTGTCAAAGATGCATTTCTCACTCTTTTTCTCTGTCATCCAATTTGCCTAAGATTAAGAAAATACAAATTAATGAATATCACTCAACTGTCCATTTTTTCCAATCTATTTATAAATATTAATTTTATTTCCCTTCTTGTTTTCCCAAAAAGTACCTCCATTCAGGTGTCTACTCTTATCACTGACTTTAAATTTTGCAATTTTTTTTGATCACTGAAATCGGCAGCAACTTCTATTTGTCGTCCTTTTTAGCCCCTGAACCACTTGAACCTCACCTTCTCCAAATTTCTTCCCTGAAACATAGGAGTCTGCTTCTGTCATTCAAGCCACCCCTTGGATATTATTTACTGGCTTATTTTCCTCTTCCCCAGTATTACCAAATTCAAGTTACCAAATTCAAGTTACCAAATTCAAGCCTCCTGCTTTCTTCTCTTGAGGACCTCTCCTCTGGGGAGTACATTCATTCTCACTGCTAAGATGTCATTTTGATGAAAATGAAATCAGTCAGGAAGTCAGGACAGAACCCAATTTGCAGGCTGATGTCTCAATTTAAGAAATCAATTTTTTTTCATTTGTCAAAGATGAAATGTTATCTTTAATGTAACATTTAGCTCTAAAACATTAATACCAAAATCTCTGTTTCTGACCATTTCTACTGGCTATTTTCACTTAAAAATTCTATTGCTTTTCCAAATCAGTATGAGTAACATTCCTAATTGTTTTCTTTCCATTGACCCCATCATCATTTATTTTTCCACTCTTAAATCCCCTCCATGACTGCATTACCCCCATATATTTTAATTTGCCTTATTTATTTTTTTGTATCATAGTAATCACCTTTTCCAAGTCCTTTATTAACTTTATTGTTTAAGAAGACATTGCAATTGTCTTATTTTCTCAATTTCAATAGCCTCTATAACCTGACTCCAGCATACTTGTCATGTATATTTTATACTACTTCTTTTTACTCACTACATTTCTACAGCCAATTCCCTAAATACTTGGAAATGTCTCATATTTGCTTTTACTGCTGAAATTCTCTTCATTCTGCTCTCCTATCTAAAACTCTCTCCAGTTTCCTCTGGCTATATAAATGTTGCCTATTTAAAAACAAAACAAAGACAAAAAAAAAAAAACAAAAACTTTTCTCCATAAAATCTTCTCAAACTGATATTTCATTTTAGTCATTGTAAACCCTTTTTGAGAACCTATTTAACTCCTGGTAAGAACATCATAGAAAACTATAGTTGGTGAGACCATAGAGCTCACATATTACAAATCATCTATATATTGTTGTGTATAGTTTGCTAATTGTTTCATATGGGGGAAAAATGAACATTTTCCATATCTTAAAGGCATCTTGGAAGAAATCTCATGTGTTTTGTTCCTTTCAATTCCCAGTCACCTGTTAAAGAGTGACTTGTTAAGAGTGACTATTAACAAAATCCCCTATAAAACTGGGTAAATTACTATTCGAAATTCACGATTCAAAACAGTAAAGTTCTGAGAAATGCAGTGACTCACCCGTTTTCAGTAGACTGTCTAGTACACAGTGACCCAGGAAGAACAACGAGAGAAAGCAACACCATAAAGCAGTGTGTGGCCCAGTCAGAGACACAGCACCAGGAACATGATGACAGTGCCCACCGGTGTGCATGTTCCTAAAATGAACACATCGTTATTCTTAAATCAGGGATTACAGTTTCTATAACTAATGAGACTTTGTCAGGGCAAATGGAAATGAAGTAAATTTCACACCTATGATCTTAGAAACAACTTTGCTGAGAAATAAGGTATGATAGACAAATCCATACAGTCATGTCAATCAACATTTACTGAGCATCTATTCTAAGTCAAACTCTATGTGAAATGCTGCCCATGAGGAAAAGTAGCAAGGCTAAACCTGCCTTCAAGGATTTCACAGTCTCCGTGAGAAATTAAGCTGTATGTTCCAATGTGACATGTCCTATGGGGAAAAAGATAGTAAAAAGAAATTTGCAAAGGATATGAGAAAATTAATGAAGAGAAGGTACTAAATGCAGTTGGGGTTTAAACTGAGCACCAAATCAGGAGTAATGATGCTAAAGAGAGCTTCCTATCATATTTATAATTATATATATATTATATATAATATACATATACCTATATACATAATATCACTGAATCAAATTCAGTGTTTTATGCCTGAAGGTGATTAAAGTTTTCTAATGAAGTTGTAACTCCCTATTTTGGAGATACCGGGAGGTACAAGGTGCCTTACCTCTCCATTCTTTGTGACTTACACTGCACATGTAACATGAAATGGGAAATGTAGGCATATTTGATAATATCCTATATCTGCATAATCCCCCATGTCATTCGAAAACAATGTATGTAGCTGTCACAAAAAATAATATATAATTAGAAAGCATAAGACAGAATTATTTCAAGATTTTTAGTAATAATGATGTAGTAGAGGAACTAAGTCTATTATTGGAAGATTGGATTGATGCACCAAATTTGTCACTAATAATTTATACCCTTGTATTTTAAAATTACATGATTCCTACACCACAGAGTTATTATGCGAAAGAGATGTAAGGGAGAGAGAAAGATATATAGAGAGAGAGGGAGGGAGAAGGTCGGGGGAGAAAGACAAAAAAGAATATATATCTCTTTTTATTCAATCTTGGTAAAATGAAAACTACTATTAGTTTTCATATCCTAAAACCTGATACTTTTTTCAGAAGCAGATTAATTTCTTTGCAAGATACAAAGGTCACAATTTGTCTTCATTTAGTGAAGGATCTCATGCTAGACAAGTCTTTTACAAATTATTTGAAATATAACTTGTTTATAATTGAAGATGTAAGATTGGTTTCTAATTGCATAAGCATCTTTATTCCTGAAGAATGAAGGAGGGAGATAAAACACTCTGGAGTCATTTCTCCAGTACTTTAAGAACATTAGTATTTTCCACCTGTCAAGATCAAATGGGAAACTAAATGTGCATTTCACTTAGGAAACTTATGCAGAATGTGGGGAAATGGATACAAAAAGAACAAAGTGTGCTGGGAACAAAGTTTTATTTAAAGACTAGAGTTAAATCATAAAATAGTACATGACATAATATTGACCAATCCCTAACTAAGAATTAAAACAAAAAACCCTACTCAATTCTACTGTCAAATTTAGGAATAGAACATATGACACACATTCCTGGCATTCAGCAATCTGAAACCCACATGCTTTACAAACTGGCTCATATTTCTTTGCATTCAAGACAAAACACTTTTGCATAGAATTAATAACTCTCACATTCTCCTGTGAGGCGAAGGAGGCAGAGCAGTGCTTATGCACATTTTACAGGGTTGGCAAGATATGGAGTAATGTTACCCAAAATCATAAAGACTGTTGCCAAGAATGTAGTTGATACCAGAACTATATGCAGTGAAAGTGCAGTTGTTATTACTATAAGAATTCTCAGTAATTTTATTTCATCTCAAAATATAAATGATATATTTAAATTTTTTCCTGGGTACATATATTCATAAAATAATTATCTTATCTTCACTCAACCAAGTTATGTTTGAGTGAAAGTCTCTTCATAGTAAAAGTCATAGTGGAAGTGAAATTTTAAATAAAACTACTAAAATTAGAGACTTAATATCTATTCCCATCGCAAATATTAATTGAAGGTCTTTTAGACTTAATCCCCTAACTTCAAATATTGGAGATGCAGAGAATTATATAAACGCTACAAATTTCAAGGTCAAATTTCAAAATTTTGCTTTTTTTTTTTTTTTTTTGACAGGCAGAGTGGACAGTGAGAGAGAGAGACAGAGAGAGAAAGGTCTTCCTTTGCCGCTGGTTCACCCTCCAATGGCCGCCGCTGCAGCCGGCGCACCGCGCTGATCCTGGCAGGAGCCAGGAGCCAGGTGCTTTTCCTGGTCTCCCATGGGGTGCAGGGCCCAAGCACCTGGGCCATCCTCCACTGCACTCCCTGGCCATAGCAGAGAGCTGGCCTGGAAGAGGGGCAACCGGGACAGAATCCGGCGCCCCAACCGGGACTAGAACCCGGTGTGCCGGCGCCGCAAGGTGGAGGATTAGCCTATTGAGCCACGGCGCCGGCCAAAAATTTTGCTTTTATACAAGAAAAAGTAATGATATAAGACAGTAGTTATAAGAATGATAGTTCTGATTTTTATTGTGTTTCCTGTGTGATTACTAGCCCTAAGTGATTTTAAGTCATTATACTGTTTAAATCTTCACATTGACCTTTTAAAATAAACTTGTATATGCCAATAGTCCAGACAAATAATTAAGCCCAAAGAGATTTGGTAGTCTGTCTAAAGCTATATAACTGGAAGTGATAAAGGCATTTTTTTCCATTTCTTTTTATTGATTTATTTTTATTTTTTAATCCCCCCCAAAGAAAACTTTTATTTAAGGAGTACAGACTTCATGCATTTCGTAAGTACAACTTTAGGAATATAGTGATTCTTCCTGCCATACCCACCCTCCCACCTCTCTTCCTTCTCCTTCTCCCTTTCGCAGTCCCACTTTCCACTAAGATCCATTTTTGATTAACTTTATATACAGAAGACCACCTTTATTCTAAGCAAAGAGTTCAACAATTTGCACCCAAAAAAAAAAAGAACTGTTCCTCAACAGTCCACAACAAGGGGGTTCAAAGTCAAGGCATCTAGAAGTTAATTTCACTTCCTCTTTTTTTTTTTTTAGAAACTTAATTAACTTTAAAGAAGCACCCAAGAATGATACATCTTTTGTGAGCACTTAGACGTAGTTATAATACAACTCTTTGAGGACTGAGGTCCTGCTTGGGAAGTTAGTATACAGTGACTCTCGGTGTTAATTTAACAATTAACACTCTTATGTATGATGTCAGTGGTCATCCATGGCTCTTGACATGTGCTGCCTAGGCTATGGAAGAATTTTGAATCCACAAACTCCATCAGTATTTAGATAAGGCCATAATCAAAGTGGAAATTCTTTCCTCCTTTCAGAGAAAAGTACCTCCTTCTTTGATTACCACTTTAATAAAGGCAAATTTTAGAAACCAGGTCCTGCTTTAGTTCTCACTAAATCATGAGGTATATTTATGGTAAATGCTATCAGACATTAAAGGAATGAGAGAGATGGGTTGGTTACCTCAGCCTGAAATAAGCCTGAAATAGAAAATAGATATAGAAGACACTCTAGATGAAGCTAAACTTGGGCAAAAAAAAATTAACCACTCCCAGTGAGCTCACTTTAGCTCCTTGGAAGCACCTCAGCACATAGTGGGGGAACTTTAGGATTAATAATCAAAGATCAAGTGAGGATCCTCAATAATAAACATTGAAAATAGACCAATCTCAAGTAACAGGCACATGAATTAGTTTGATGGTAGTAAAACTGAGCCCAGGAGCATTATGAAGGACATAAGTCACAGGTCTTTGTGGTGGAGTCAAGAAAAAGAAGAGAAAACATGTCAAGGCTTCCTATTCTGCCTTTGTTCTAACCTAAGAGGTTTTTGCTTGGCTCTGAAAAAGTCATTCCAACACACTGACCTTCAGAGTATTCACCTGAACAATGAAGAATGTTGACTGAAGGATCTCTTAAAGAGATGTGCTTTTAAATGGTGTTTTGTATACAGAGGGTTTAATAAATAACTCTTGAGTGATGTTTAATTTATAATTTTTAAATAAATGGGTCACCCCCACCCACATGGGAATTCATTAGAATCTAATAAATGTTGAGCACTAAAGCAAGTATAGGGAGACTTCAAATAATGATGACTGTGTTTCAGAGCATTGGAATTGCCTTACCTTTCAATAAACAAAATAAAAGAATGAGAAAGGTCAGTTCTAGGATATGTTAAATTTCATATTCAACTGGGCAAATGCACAACCAGAATAGCATTCATCTCACCATAAGCATTTCTCTTTTTGTAGATTCAGTGCGTTTTCTGGGAAAATCTGCTCCTCTCAGTGAGTGAATGCCACTCAAAAAAAATTGTATGATTGACAGCATACATAAAAATCTAATGAATTATTCACGAAAGCACTAAGATACAGATTCTATTATGAAATGATTCACAATTAAAGAAATTATAAGGCTCAGAGCAATCTTCAAAAAATATAAACCTAGCTCTGTAACTAAATAAAACTCAAAGAAAACCCAAAATAAATTGAAAAGAAAGTAATAATCCTATAAGTTTTAGTCTGAGAAGAGAGTTGACATCTCAATGTCATAGGCAGAGTTTTCTCTAAAGATAAGGCTATAGATGTTTTTGAATAGGCCTCAAAGAGAGAAATCTATGGTCTTTGAGTACGGTTTCAAGAGATTTTTTAGGGAAAATTAGTGGAGAAATTATTTAATGGAAATGAAAAACCATATAGCAAAATTTTAGACATCAGTGTAGCAACTTAAAGGGTAAGATCAAATCAGTGAGAAAATTTAGTATTATCTTTTTTATCACATTAAAGATAGCCTGTGCCCCTGCTGCGGCATATTAGATTAAGCCTTCACCTGTGGCACCAGCATTCATATGGTAGCTGGTTCACGTCTAGACTGCTCCTGTTTCAATCCAGCTCTCAGCTGACGGCCTGGGAAGGCAGTGGAGGATGGCCCAAGTGCTTGGAAGACCACATGGGAGACCTGGAAGAATCTCCAGGCTCCTGGCTTTGAATCAGCGCAACTCCAGCCGATGCAGCCATTTGGGGAGTGAACCAGCAGATGGAGGACCTCTGTTTCTGTACTCTGCTTCTCAAATAAATAAACAATTATTTAAAAAAAAAAAGATAGCTGATGGTCACTCCATCATTAAATGTATGTTTTGCAAATGTAACGTCTTTGATCAACTAGAATACTTTAATATTTCTGCCATTGATTAAGAAGATTATCCTACTCTGAATGCTTTTGTGCAGACTCAAATCCTTTTGCAATGCTAGAATATCAACCCAATATTTTATTTCTCATAAAATAGTTGTGTCTGTTCTCAAGTATGTTTGATGGAATGTTCCTATGAACATCATTGAAAAAAGTGATTTAAATTCTTGGAGGCTAAAAACACCTGTAAGAGTCACCTCAACTATACACCAAAATACACGTGTGCAGTGTTGGGGTGAAAAACCTCAAGAGTTAGGTAAGTAGTGATTAGGTTTTTATAAACCTTATGGTGGCTTAAATGATGTGACTTTTTTGTGAAAGCTTTGACTTGGCTTCTTCTAGCTTATAAACTTTCATATCTTTTTTATTACATAAGGGAATTGAAATAAGAGAAGTCTCCTTTGCCTATAATTAATCTAAAACCTGCATTCTTTTATTACTTTATTTTCTGATTAACTAATCAGTCTTTGTTACAGAGTGCAATAAAATGTATCATTGAAAGTACACTTCTGTCTCATCCAAAAGAAGAGAAAATATCCAAGGAGCACATTCTTTGAAGAGCATGGTTTAGTTTATAGAAGTTGGCTTCCCTTCCGTACTTTGTGTAACTGTTACTGAAGCCTTCAACCTTTATGTGATCATACAAGGAAATGCCATTTTTCAATTTAATAGAGATGTAATTCTATTTTAGCTTCTGACACCTGGGAACCCACACAAACCATATCAGCAATCTGGTTCTGCATTTCTATGTACCCTCCTTAAGAATGAGAATGTTAACTTGAAGTTATTGATAAGCTATTGTTTCCAGTTTACCATTTGCAAATGTTAATCTCAAATCATTGGACAAAAGTTGTATTAATTACAGTATAATGAGTTACATAGCCTCTCCCATGTTCTAAGCATTCATATGCTGCAGTGTTGACATATTGGTTCTCATAGCACATTTAGTAGGTAAGAAGCTAAGGAGGTAAGGAATGTCACAAGGCTACCCTGGATAGCCAGAAGGTAAGCTCAAACTCTTTAAAACACTGTGTAGGCAGCAATAGATAGCTTCAGGCAAATATCGACATCCTAAGGCCTGAAAGCCACCTCTCACCTTCAGAGCAGTATAACTAACTCTCAAGCTGGCATTCTAAACTCAGAATGAAATAAACATCAAAATATTATATGCTGGGGCCGGGCATGTGGCATACTGGGTATCCCATATGGGCACTGTTTTGTGTCCTGGCTGCTCCAGCATCCACTTCACTGCTAATATGCCTGGGAAAGCAGTGGAGAGTGGTCAAGTACTTTGTCCCCAGCACCGATGTAGAAGACCCTAATGAAGCTCCTGGCTCCTGGCTTCCACCTGGTCCAGCCCTGATCATTGTGGTCATTTGGGAGAGTGAATTAGGGGATGAGAAAAAAAATCTCTCTTTCTGCCTCTCCCTCTCTGTCTATAATTCTGCCTTTCAAATAAATAAATAAATCTTGGAAAAAATTATATGTTTACTATTTTCTTATTTTTAAAATTTCTTTGAGAAGCCATGAGACAGACACAGGGACAGAGATTCCATCCATTGATTTACTCCCCTAATTCCCACAACAGCCAAGGCTAGGCCAGATTGAAGCCAGGAGCCAGGAACTCCATCCGGGTCGGCCACGTGGGTGGCAGGGAACCAACTGTTGAGCCTTCATAGCTGACCCCTCCATCTCTGAGACCACAATCTCCAAGGGTGCACGTTAGTAGGAAGTTAGAATTATAAGTAGAGCTGGGGCTTAAACTAAGACACTCCAGTATGGAACAAGGCATACCAAGTGGTGTCTCAAATGCTGTGCCAAACTCTCACCTTTTTTTAAGTTTTTTTTTTAAAGATTTATTTATTTATTTGAAAGGCAGGGATACAGAGAAGCAGAGGCAGAGAGAGAGAAAGAAGTCTTCCATCTGCTGGTTCTCTACCCAAATGGCTACAATGGATGGAGCTGGGCCAATCTGAAGCCAGGATCCAGGAGCTTCTTCCAGGTTTCCCATGCAGGTGAAGGGATTCAAGGACCTAGGCCATTTTCTATTGCTTTCCCAGGCAATAGCAGAGAGCTGAATCTTAAGAGGAGTAACCGGGACTCAATCTGGTACCCATATGGGATGCCAGCACTGCAGGTATCAGCTTTACTTGCTATGCCACAGTGCCAGCCCTCTCCCCCCCACCATTTATTTTTGAGAGGGCTATGATCAAGAGTGTTTTGTAACATTGTGAGGGTTATAATTCACTTCAACTTTTCATACAGTTGGCAAAACCAGAAAATTCATTGAAAAATAATTCCAAGCTGTATGGTTGTGAAGGCTTCTGTAAACAATTGTCTTTCTGTAGATTTTCAATATAACCATTAGAGTAGTTTCTATAAATTTGGAAAATAATGCAATTTAAACCAGCACAAATCCATTTGCACTTTTAGTAAATGTTGAATATCATGTTTTAAGTTAGGCTTCCCAGCCGGCACCGCAGCTCACTAGGCTAATTCTCTGCCTGCGGCACCAGCACCCCGGGGTTCCAGTCCCAGTCGAGGAGCTGGATTATGTTCCGGTTGCCCCCCCTCCAGTCCAGGTCTCTGCTGTGGCCAGGGAAGGCAGTGGAGGATGGCCCAAGTGCTTGGGCCCTGCACCCTCATGGGAGACCAGGAGAAGCACCTGGCTCCTGGCTTCAGAGCCGTGCAGCGCGCCTGCCATGGCGGCCATTTGGGGGGTGAACCAACGGCAAAGGAAGACCTTTCTCTCTGTCTCTCTCTCTCTCACTGTCTAACTCTGCCTGTCCAAAAACAAAAACAAAAACCAAAAACCAAAAACAAAAAGTTAGGCTTCCCAACACGTTAAATATCAGAATTCCTATTGATCATCATGAAATCAGGGGCTCGAGTTAGAATTCTATGGAAGTTTACACATTGTTTTTAGTTTGTGTTCTTAGGCCAAGCTATTCCAAATCTGAAAAGAGAAAAGTTGTACAGTTGGTCAATGTATGCTTTATTTCTAGTATCATGACCAATTGTTTCTATTGAAATTGGACAGGGGCCGGCACTATGGCACAATGGGTTAATCCCTGGCCTGAAGTCCTGGCATCCCATATGGGTGCCAGTTCGAGACCCCGCTGCTCCACTTCCAATCCAGCTCTCTGCTGTGGCCTGGGAAAGCAGTAGCAGATGGCCCAAGTCCTTGGGCCCCTGCACCCGTGTGGGAGACCCAGAAGAAGCTTCTGTCTCCTGGCTTCGGATTGGCACAGCTCCAGCCATTGCAGCCATCTGGGGAGTGAACCATCGGACGGAAGACATCTCTCTCTGCCTCTCCTCTGTCTGTGTAACTCTGACTTTCAAATAAATAAATATATCTTTTTTAAAAAAGAAATTGGACAAAGAAAAAAATAGATAAACTAAAAACAGTTTAAATTGTGATTCTGGAGAAAAGAAATAATTCAGGACAGGCCTAAAGTGAAAAAAAGTAACCTAACAAGTAAAAATGTGAGTGAAAATGGAAATCACATTTTCAGCAACAGTCACAGTTGATAGAACAGATCTCAATGGGTAACCCATCCACACCCTTTGGAACATACTGTTTAATTTCTCTAAGGTTGTTTTGCTGGAGAGAAAAAGAAAACCAAAAATATTCAAGGTTTGAAGTCCTGAGGACTGAGGAAAAACACATAGCCTCAGTCATGTAATTTTGTTTAGATAAAATACATTTTATACTAAGTAGCCTTTGTACTATTTCAGACTTAGGATGAACATTATTATGCTAGTTGTCCCTGAATGACTGTGTGCAGGTCATTCATTGAAACCTCGTGCTCCAACACGCTTTCCTAAACATGTTACAAGAACTCACAGGAGATACCAGCACGGTGGAGCAACTCTTTAGGCTGCTGTTTGCAATGAGTCATCCTATACTAGAGTGCCAGGTTTGGTACCAGTCGCTATTTCACCAGTGGAGGGAAGACCTTTCTCTCTGCCTCTCCCTCTGTTTGTCACTCTGCCTTTCAAAAAATAAGTACATCTTTTATTTAAAAATAATTCATAGGAAATTAAGTTAAATACATTTATATTCAAAGATATTATAAAACATTTTGGATATTCTGTTCCTCATGCACTATTAGCTACAGCATGTGCTGTTATCCTTCATACAGATGGAAATTACAGAAAAAACAAATGAGTTATGTTTTTTTAAATAAAGCAGATTGCAGGGCAATGTTTGATACAGAAGTGGATTACCTTTAGGATGCCTGCATCCCATATCAGACTGCCTGCTACCAGTACCAGTGATCCAGCTTCCTGCTAATTCACACCCTGGGAAGCAGCAGATGATGGCTCAATTACTTGGGCCCCTGCCACTAGCATGGGAGATGCACAGTGAGTTACGGGCTCCTGGATCTTGCATGGACCAACTCTGGCTGTTTCAGGCATTGGGAGTCAATCAGTGGATGGACACTTACTTTCTCTCCACCCTTCAAGTAAAAATGAAATAACACTTTTTCTTATATTCCATAATTTAATAAGTACATATTGTTCAGTGCTTATTGAAGGAATAATTGAAAACCTTTGTGGGCTGGTGCTGTGGTGCAGTAGGTTAATCCTCCGCCTGCGGCACCAGCATCCCATATGGGCGCCGGTTCTAGTCCTGGCTGCTCCTCTTCCAACCCAGCTTTTTAGTATGTTCTGGGAAAGCAGTAGAAGATGACCCAAGTGCTTGAGCCCTTACACCCACATGGGAGACTAGGAAGCACCTGGCTCTTGGCTTCTGATTGGCGCAGCTCCAGCCATTGCGGCCATCTGGAGAGTGAACCAACAGAAGGAAGACCTTTCTCTCTGTCTCTCCCTCTCATGGTCTGTAATTCTACCTCTCAAATAAATAAATAAATAAAATCTTTTAAAAAGAAAAAGAAACTGGGCCGGCGCCGCGGCTCACTAGGCTAATCCTCCGCCTAGAGGCGCCGGCACACCGGGTTCTAGTCCCAGTTGGGGCGCCGGATTCTGTCCCGGTTGCCCCTCTTCCAGGCCAGCTCTCTGCTGTGGCCAGGGAGTGCAGTGGAGGATGGTCCAGGTGCTTGGGCCCTGCACCCCATGGAAAAGCACCTGGCTCCTGGCTCCTGCCATCGGATCAGCGCGGTGCGCTGGCCGCGGTGGCCATTGGAGGGTGAACCAACGGCAAAGGAAGACCTTTCTCTCTGTCTCTCTCTCTCACTGTCCACTCTGCCTGTCAAAAAATAAAAAAAAAATAAATAAATAAAAATAAAAAAAGAAAAAGAAACTTTAATTATTTAATATAAGGAAAATACTAAAGATTCCAGTATACCATTCTGCATTTAGTATTTTTATGATGACAATGACATCTTTTCATGTGGACTAGCCAAAAACAACACAGCATAAAACAATTTCAGAAAAAAATGCTAACTGGAAAAATCAACAGGACCATGCCATGCTTACAAAGGAGTCTAGTTTCACTGCATAGTTGTAACAAAAAACATATAGGAAGATTATTATCTCACGTAGTCATCTGATGTTACAAAAGACAGAAATGTGGCCCAGGACTTTCAGTGAAGTGAGACATTCTTGCTGTTTCATTAAGTATCCTGTTGGTCAAGTACATGTCCACACTCATCCATTACTTAACACACAAAGTCCTATTCTTCATCAATACACATAAATAACCATCAATAAAATGAAACAAGTAATTAAATGTGCTGTGTAGTGACTCACTGTGGGCATATAAATGGCTGATTGTGCACAAAGTATGAGCACATTTGCCACTTCAGTAGCGACAAATGATGCAAAATAGATGTGGAAATCAGAAATCAAAAGATTCACTTTTTCTTCTTATAGTATAGAATGTCAATAATTCACTCAGGTGATACTTTAAAACCTTTGCAACATTAGACATTAGAAAAGTAGGGTTCCTCAAAAATATGTAAATAATACAGCCACCCTTATGACTTCAAGCGTAGGATTCAACAAGTGTGGTTTTCCTTCTACCCCCAAACCATTGTTCATTTGCACATTGTCTTAGAGATGGCAGGAATAAAGAGGAACTACCTGAGTACTGACGCTTTTCTTTTCATTCCTGCTTCAGGACCTACCCTCTCCAAAGTCAATACATCCCACTTCTTACTACATTCGGAGAGGATTTAAAAAATTTTTTAAATACGATAAAGAGAGTCCATTAAAAGAGTAAGCAGAAGAACCAGCAGTGTAAGCTAACATGAAACGGATGCCAAACAAATTATGTTCCCAGAGTAATGATGTTATCTAGTCTAGGAAACAAATTGACCTCAAACTTCATGGCTTAAAATAACCTATCATGAATTTCTTTTCTCATGATTCTATGGGTTGGTAATTGAGGTTAGCTCAGCTTGGAAGAACTGCAGATGCAGGCTTCGGTCTTCAATCAGGACTGCTAGAGGGACTGGGACATTTCTCTCCTCGCGCCTTCTCAAACACCTGGTGGAGATAAGCCAGGACCCATTGTTTTGTTCTGCTTTGTTTTTAATGCTGCAAAAGTTGCAACAGAGAGCAATCTTGCTTCAGCAAGTCCTTTTCAAATATCCACTGGCACCTCACTTGGTGACATCACATTGATCAAAACCAGAGGGGATGAAAGAGAAAATCACCTGATGGCGAAAGTGGAGGGAAACTTGAGTCATCAGGTGTCATTATCTTCACAATTCAACCCCAAATGATATAAGTCATGTCACAGAAAAAAAAAAAAAAAGTCTAAAGGGTCTTTAGACTTGGTACTTAGAAATGACTTTTAGGAGTAAGAGGAAGATAAAAACAGATTGAAAGAGTTAAGAAAAAAATGCATGTGCAAGAGACAGAGAGAGAAGAAGGTACAGGAGGAGGAGAAGGAGAGGAAAAAGGAGGGGAAAAAGGAGGGAGAGGGGAGAATGAGAGTGGATCCCCCAGAACTAAGACTCTGCTCTTCTCTGGTTGATAACTTCACAGAGACTGCAAAGAAGAGAAATGAAGCAGAAGAGAGACAGCAGCATTAAGAAAAGACCTGTCGGCCTGCGCTGCGGCTCAACAGGCTAATCCTCCGCCTAGCGGCACCGGCACACCAGGTTCTAGCCCGGTCGGGGCACCAGATTCTGTCCCGGTTGCCCCTCTTCCAGGCCAGCTCTCTGCTGTGGCCAGGGAGTGCAGTGGAGGATGGCCCAGGTGCTTGGGCCCTGCACCCCATGGGAGACCAGGATAAGGACCTGGCTCCTGCCTTCGGATCAGCGCAGTGCGCAGGCCACAGCGGCCATTGGAGGGTGAACCAACGGCAAAGGAAGACCTTTCTCTCTGTCTCTCTCTCTCACTGTCCACTCTGCCTGTACAAAAATAAATAAATAAATAAAATAAAAATTAAAAAAGACCTGTCAATCTGTGCCTGTGTTTATTTTAAATTGAAATCGGTTCAGCAGTTTTGTTGTCTGAGAAGAGTTAGAGGAGACGAAGATACACAAGTTACAAGAGAGAAAAAACCCAGTTACTCGAAAGGAAAAGAAACTGAATGCCAGTCTCCCGGAGGCCTGACTTGAGTGAGGTGTGAAGAAATGAGAAGTTTATTCTGGGGTGTTAATGATTACATGTGGTAATGATGTAGGAAGGTGTTTATTTGCACAGCTATATGACCAGCTTTCAAATAAACTTCCTTAGAGCTCTCCCTTGCTTTACACCTCTGTGGCTCTGGAGCTCTCAGAAGCTCTGGGGGGATTACCTGATTCACCACCACCTGCCATAGCTGGATTATCAACAGCAGTGGCCTTATAGGGCCCCTGGCCCTCAGAGCAAGATCCCGAAATGATTTCGATTCATATCTTCCTGATTGAAAGGAAAGAGAACATTTTCCATAACCCTAGAGCTTAATCCTTGAAAACCTAAACAAAGCTACTTTGTGTATATATGTGTTTTTGAAGTATATTTGTATAGTTGCCACTGAATAGCCTAAGAAGTCAAGCATCATTTAATCATTAAAATTAAAATGTACTCAGAGGTTTATGCAATGTAAATGAACACCTAGACTTTCCCAATACTGCATCCATTACCCATCCAGCACTATTGATGCTATTATTAATGAATTATATGGCAATCCCTGTAGTGTCCAGAGAAATTACAGATAAGATCTAACCCTTGTCCTTTGATGATTTAGAATGTGAAAAAATACAGTCAGTTGATTATGGTCTCAACACATTGTTTATATAAGCTGTTACCCATACTTCCCATGCAGTTGGTGATACGAATAGCTTCAGGGGAGGGGGGGGGGATTCTAAAATTGTACCCAAGATATTTTGAAAATTTCATAAAATAACATAGTTATTTATTTTGTTTTAAAGTGCGAGTAAGAATTTTTAAAAAATCACTTTGTCACTGTTAACTTTGGGAAATCTCTTCACTACTATTTTTGTTTCCAAAACTGGAGAAGCAGAGGAAAGACTTAATATACAGTGACAGAAATGGAAAATCCCACCAAAATAAAAAAAGCAGGAAGCAGCGGGTTAAAGTTTTAAAAACCCAACCCATGAAGGGGAGAAAAAGTGTTTTCTCACTAATATTTAAAGCAACCTTTAAACAACTGTCCTTTGCTTTTTACAACATGCCAAGTGGAATACCATAACAATGCTTTTCAGACTTACATCTGCATAAAACTTACCTATGGGCTCTGCTCTTAAAAATGTATAATTCCCAAGCCCCATACTCACCCCCTCCCCTGAATGCTCTTGGTTTTTGAAAACACCTTGAGTAATTATAATTAATGAAGATGTTTCTAGGGTAAAATTTCAAACAATGTGTACTAAAAGTGTGAAAAAGAAAATGTTTTCAACATGTATCCGAGTCTGGTGAATTCTCTGTGACCCTGCTACCTGTTTCCCAGGTCCTAATGGCTGAACATAAGCACCTGCCCCCCAACCCCACTGCAGAGTCTTAGTCTGCATGCATGGGTAATGCTACACCAGCTCATATAGTGCCCATCAATCTTACTTTGCAATGCCCTTGGCTTCTAGCCTGCTTATTTACCATTTTGTCTTCTGTGTTCAGTTGTCATTTGAGAGGAGAAAAGTATAAGAGAGGAAAGGAAGGGGAGGGTGAGAGTGAGAGAGAGAGAGAGAGAGCGAAAGAGAGAGAGAACTCACACTGGTGTTGGCTCTCTCCACTTGCACAGACTTAAGGAAAAGAGGAGAAGAGTGACAGACTTGTTTTGCAACTAGCTTCTGCCCTGAAGCACTGCTCACAGGATCACCAGTGGGGGCTTTAGACAGAGGAATCGGAACAGGCCACAGAGTCAGCATATTAATGTGACGGAGGACTGTATTCCTAGGAATCAGAATGATACTTCTCCTGGGAGAAGGATGGAGCCTTAACCAACCGTTTAGGGTGCAGTCAAAGTCCAACCACAAGGTGTTCAGGAACTTCTGTCTCCTGTCTTTCATTCCAGCCCTGAAAAGACTTAGGCTTCATTA
The DNA here is from genome assembly GCF_964237555.1 of Oryctolagus cuniculus. Lineage (NCBI taxonomy): Eukaryota > Metazoa > Chordata > Mammalia > Lagomorpha > Leporidae > Oryctolagus > Oryctolagus cuniculus. The sequence goes on along the minus strand of NC_091444.1, from coordinate 58,354,862 downwards.
AAAAAAAACAGCATTTATTAAGTGACCCTGAGATTACCACTGAAGATGCAAACCTCATTAAAATGCTCCAACTCTAGAAAATCATGGAGAAACAAAATTAGGTAGATTATGAATATTAGAACAAAGATACCTATAAAACAGTAAAGAAGTATGAGAATAACTATCTAGGGAGTTATGCACAATTCCACAGATGGGCTTAACATTTAAACTGGGATCTGACTGGTGAGAGATTGAAAGGGTGAGGGCAAGTTGGTAAGGGGAGATGGATATGCCAAGCACAAAAGAGTAACAGAATGTGAAGTTTCAGGGGCCTTGTGGAGTGATATATAAAACAAAACAGCAGTGAACTGGAGTTGCTTTCTATCCCACACAGAAAAATGGTAACAACAAGAGACTAATTAAATGAATCAATATTCATTAACCCTTAGAAAAGATATAGTAAAACAAATTAACATAAACACTTTGTAAATATGTCAGAATGAAAGTTGATATATTATCCCTTCTTTTTTATATGTAGATGTTTTTCACGCACACATGCATACACACATACACACACAAACACACATACACACAAGTTGTCTTAATTCCCTGAAAATCCAACTCTTTAAATAGTATGTCCAGCCGACGCCGCAGCTCACTAGGCTAATCCTCCGCCTTGCAGCACCGGCGCACGGGGTTCTAGTCCCGGTCGGGGTGCCAGATTCTGTCCCAGTTGCCCCTCTTTCAAGCCAGCTCTCTGCTGTAGCCAGGGAGGGCAGTGGAGGATGGCCCAAGTGCTTGGGCCCTGCACCCCATGGGAGACCAGAGAAGCACCTGGCTCCTGGCTTCGGATCAGCGCGGTGCGCCGGCCGCACCACACCGGCCACGGCGGCCATTAGAGGGTGAACCAACGGCAAAGGAAGACCTTTCTCTCTGTCTCTCTCTCTCACTGTCCACTCTGCCTGTCAAAAAAAAAAAAAAAAAAAAAAAAAAAAAGTATGTCCAGTATTTCCGACTGATGCCACATAGGAAACGTCTTTCACAACTGACTGCACTTGACAAACGTCTGGAACTGTGATTAGACTTTACTGTCCACAGAGGTTTTGAACCTTTTTCATTTGAGTCTTAATGGTTGTAAAAGGGTTCCATAGTCCCCACCCTCAATGGCTAATCAAGAATAAATTTCCCTGGCCAACAGACACATGAAAGGATGCTCAGGATCACTAGCCAACAGGGAAATGCAAATAAAAACCACAGTATGGCTGCTGAATCGTAAAATAATATAAACACTTTGTAAATACATCAGAGTGAAAGTTTATATAGTATTCCTTCTTTTCTAATATGTGGATGTTTGAGTGCTAGCATACAAAAATCAAACATTAACAAATGTTGGCAAGGATGAGAGGGAAAATGTACCCTAATAGACTGTCAGTGGGAATTTAAACTACTATAACTATTGTAGCAGACAGTATGGAGTTTCCTCAGAAATCTGAAAATAGATCTACCATATGATCTAACCATCATGTCCCTGGCAATATACCCCAAGGGAATGATATCAGAGTACGACAGGTTTTTGTATCTCCATATTTATAGCAGCATGACTCAAAATAGCTAAGATATGGAATCAACCCAGATATCCATCAACTGATGACTAGATGAAGAAAATTTGATATGTATGTATATATATATATCAAATAAATAAATATATCAAGAAATTTATACACGGACACACACACAGATATTCTTTAAATACACTACTCAGCCATAAAAAAGAATGAAATCCTATCTTTTGCAACAAAATGGATGCAACTGGAGACCATTATGCTTTGTGAAATAGGCCTTAACCAAAAATACAAATATTGTATGTCTCTATGGTTGGTTGTACAAAAATAGTAATGTATATTGAGCTACACTGACATCTTGTAGTTTCATTGTTGTTTATGACCCTTGTCTATATCCCTGTGGAACAGTGATCTATCTACCTTTTACTTGTGGAGCTATTTGTTAAGATGAACATTGAGCTTGTGATTATAAAGTAAATTGAACACATAAAAATTAAAAAAGGAAAGAAAGGAAGGAGGAGGGAGAGAGGAAAGTATCATTGTATTCTTGGAATCATATCTATGAAGTCTGTTCTTTATATATTAATAAATAAATAAATGTAACAAAAAGAATAGATTTTGCAAAACTGTTATTTGCTTCATTATTTTTGCAATAGGAAAAAACAGTTGAAGAATACAAGGCAGAAATCCTTGTTAATATTGTTCTGATGAATTTGGTCAATTCAAATCTACCCAAAGATTTTATGATTAAGAGATGGATTTCTCCAACTTTAAAAAAAAAAGTTCAGTGAAATGCATCATAAACCTGAAGATTAACTGCTTAATGAAAACTATTTGGTTTGCCTCTCACTTTGGAATTCTATACTTCAAAGGGATATCTAGGTGTATTTAAAGAATATCTGGATATAGAAACGTTGATACTTAAAACAGGATTCCAAAAGCTTTATGGAGAATGTATATGTATATTATCTTTTAATTTGCCTGTGAACATTCTGAAACACCATCATATGTATATGCTCATATGTATATGCTTCTTTGTAGGTTTCATAGCTGTGGGTTCAACCAACCACAGACATAAAATATTCAGAATAAAAAATTTTACTTGAACTAGACAGGTACAAGTTTTTTCCTTGTTATTATTCACTAAACAGTATAGAATATGAACTTATTCATGTTACATTTACACTGTATGCTATCACATGTTAAAACTGATTTAGAAACAACTCATTGTACCTGGAAGGATGTTTGTAGGTTAGATGGAAATAGTGTGCCATTTTATATAAGGGACTTAAGCATTCTAGGATCTGGGGATATACAGAGAACCCCAGAACCAGTCCTCCATGGATATCCTGAGACAAATGCACTGAGACCCTAACAACAGTGAATAAAGCAGACGTGATTCCTGCCCTCATGAAACTTAGATTTTACTGGAGCAAATTAAAAAATAAAAAAGTCAGACAGTAAGTAGTGTGGTTATTATAGGCTAAGAGTTACAGAATAAGAAAAATGTGATGGAGGAGAAAATTACACAGGAGGATGTAATAGGTAGATGTACCCAGAAGGTTCTCTGAATCAGTGACAATGTAGTTGAGAATGAAAGGTTAAAATGAGCCAACGAGATGAACATTGGAGAGAAAGCATTCAACCCACCTGAACAGCATGAGCAAAGTCCCTGAGGTGGTCCAACTCTGTTTCCTTTTCTATTCTTTTAAGAATTCAAACAAATCCAAAATAACTGGTATGGATCAGAAATAGCAATTAAATAGTTAAATTGAACTCAAGGGTGTGTAAAAACAGGCAGTGGTCAGATTACACATTCAGTTTTTAGTAGGACATGATCAGAGAGGTTTTTTGTTGGTCTAAATGCCTTGGGGAAATATTAAATATTTTAGGCAAGGAGGTGATTTGATATGCTTCACCTTCAGTTTCCTTCCTGTGAGGAAATTTGGTGGTGAAGAAAAATGCAAGAAGGAGAATCAGATAAGAAACTGCCCCAGATTTGTTATCTCAGCTCAGACAGAAATAAATGTCTTATTCAAAGGATATCTTTGAGTTCACATGCGTTTTGGATAAATACGACATGTAAGAAAATATCTAGGATTTTACTTCAATATATATTTTAAATTTAAATTGGCAAAAAGATATGGTTAGGCCATTTACAGACTTGATAATATCAAAGTTCAATAGGCCTACTAAACAATCAATACATCTTCTACCTTACTGGTCTGAAAATATTATCATTTAAACTAATTAATAAGATTTCCTTTGCCAGGGCAGGCATTGTGGCACAGCTGGTTGAGCTGCCCACTTGGAACCCAGCATCTCCTATTGGAGTGCTGATTTGTGTCCCGACTCCTCCACTTTTGATCCAGCTTCCTGCTAATGTGCCTGAGATGTAGTAGATGAAGTACTTGGATTGCTGCCACCCACACACATGACCCATATGGAGTTACCAGCTCCTGGCTTTGGCCTCACCCAGCCTCAGCTGTTGTAAGCATTTTGGAAGTGAGCCAATGAATGGAAGATCTCTCTCTCCCTGTAGCTTTCTCTGTCATTCTGCCTTTCAAACAGAAAACAAATAAATATTTTTTAAAGATTTATTTTATTTATTTGAAAGAATTACAGAGAGAGGTAAAGACACAAAAAGAGGTCTTCCATTCGCTGGTTCACTCCCCAGATGACTGCAATGGCCAGAGCTGCACTGATCCAAAGCCAGGAGCCAGGAGCCAGGAGCTTCTTCCGGGTACAAGGGTCCAAGAGCTTGGGCCATCTTCCACTGCTTTCCCAGGACATAGCAGAGAGCTGGATCGGAAGAGGAGCAGCTAGGACTAGAACCGGTGCCCATATGAGACGCCGGCACTTCAGGCCAGAGCCTTAACCCATTGCACCACATTGCCGGCCCCAAAACAAATATATCTTTAAAGAAAACATACTTTTTGCCAAGAAAATTTGCACACACACACACACACACATAAATAAAATGATTGATAATATCTAATGTTGGTATAGGTGTAGGGAAAGAGAATGCTTGTAATTTGATATGGGAAAGAAAATGGTCATGGTCATTCTGAACAATAATCTGGCAATATTTATTCGATACAAAAATGTTATTTAAGAATTCATCCTGCGGGGCCGGCGCTGTGGCGCAGCGGGTTAATGCCCTGGCCTGAAGCACCAGCATCCCAGATGGGCGCCAGTTCTAGCCCCGGCTGCTCCTCTTTCAATCCAGCTCTCTGCTATGGCCTGGGAAAGCAGTAGAAGATGGCCCAAGTCCTTGTGCCCCTGCACCCGTTTGGGAGACGGGAAGAGGCTCCTGGCTCCTGGCTTCGGATCGGTGCAGCTCCAGCTGTTGCAGCCATCTGGGGAGTGAACCATCAGATGGAAGACCTCTCTGTATAACTCTTTCAAATAAATAAATAAATCTTTAAAAAACAAGAATTCATCTTGCAGACATAAAAATATTATTCCCTAAGCATATTTTACTTAAATCCGTAAATATGAATGATTTTGTTCACAGCATTGTATATCAAAGGGAAAAATGGAAACTCTGAATGCTTATCAGAAGGAATGTCTGAAAAACTGAGGTTGCTTTGCTCCATGAATGGACTCACTTTTGTGATACTTATCAGAGGGATTCAAAAATAGCCTTTTCCGACATTTCCTAGTTGTACTTGAACTTTTGCATGCCTTGGAAAGTCAGCAAAGCCATGTGCCTCCCTTTGGCCAACAAAAGGAGAGCTGCTGTGTTGAGTGAAAGCATTAGGCTGATGCACTGTTTTCTTTCCCTCTTGCACAGATAAAACCTGCTCCATTCCCTCAGCAAGAACAAAGAGCTGAGCCCCAGGCAACCTGAAGCAACATGGGTTTGAGCAAGAAAAAAAACTTTTTTTCTTCAAACTACCAAAATTTAGAAATGATGTATTACCTATGACTGAACAGAAATATTACTATAACCAATAAAATCTTTTTATGATGATCTTAAAATATGTCCCTGATACCTCATCCAGTAAGGAAAACATGTTGTGGAATAATGTGTACATTAGGATTCTGTTTCCTTAAAAACATATATTCAATTGAGACAGGAAAATTACCAAGGATACACATAAAAATATTAACAATAGGAAACCTAGGGTAAGTAAGAAAATAGGAGAAGGAGGTGGAGAGTATTAATTTCTTCCTACATGTTCTGTTTTCTTTTTAAAAATAAAACAAGAAGCAGCAATATTTTTAATTTTTTTAAACTTTCTCCTGATCTCCAGGATAATAAGCCAAATTATAGTTCTATATTTAGCAAAAACTATTGGACAAGCACGAAAGCAAAAAGATCAATTCAAGTAAATAGCAAGTCTAGAACAGATACAAATGGAATTGAGCATAAGTTTATCATATCAATTATGTGCAGCAAGAAATGTCTATTTTAAGAATTAAGTTGCTACATTGGTTAAACAAGTGAAGAAGATTAAGTGAAATACATGCTTTTTGATTTTTTAACCTAAAATAAATTCCATATTGATTTCAGTTATAAATTTAATAAAATAAATCATGTAGATAAATGATGTGTTTTTAGCTAATTGGGATAATCTGCTAACTATATTGCCAAGTCCAGAAAGAATTATGAACAAATTAGTAGGTCTGACCACATAATAACTATGAATAGAAAAATGTCACAAAATAGGGGAAGTGTTTGCAATTTATACAGAGTTGAGTCACAAATATGGTTCTACGCAATAACACAGCAGTTCCATACATCCCTGTGTAATGCCAGGGTATCTGGGTTTCCACATCTGGAAGACTAGACATGTAAACAGTGATGAGAGAGCAGCACAGACTATTTTGCAAAAGTCAGAGCCGGTGCACATCTAGCAATATGAAACAGTCTTTTAATAATCATCAGCATGAATAAGAAATTTATATAATAGAATGAGATTAACAGAATACAAAATAAGCACATGTGTAGAAATGAATGACATACATACAAGAACACATACAAACAAAAAACACACACTATTTCCTCTAGATTTGTTCTGTGTGTCAGAGGAGATGAGGAATGGAACAAGAGATATGAAATCTATAGACAACAATGAACAAAACAAAAAAAACAAAGGGACAAAATAATGACTTTGTGGAGATCAATGGTGATTATGTACCATAGTGAAGATGAGTACAATGAGCTCAACTCAGTGCACCCACAGTTCCTAAAAAGAACCACCAGTATAAAAGAAAATATGCTAAGAAGTAGGCTAATAAAAGCTAGGAAATACAAATAGCTTCTAAATGTATGAAATGTCTTCATTTTTATAGTAAGTAAATAATCACATATTTTGTTAGGGATCTCCAGAAAAGTAGAACATAAGAGAATATAAAACATAGTAGATCATTTTATTGGGAATAGAATTCTACTGAAGATTGGCTCACATGGTCACAGTGGCCATCAGAAAGCTGAGAGCCAGATACAAGGTTAGCAATGACTTAGTCAAAGAAGGCAGAGACCCCAGAACCAAGATCTACAGGACAGCCTCCAGGCTTAGGCCCATGGATTGAGATCCTTCCAGGACACTGGTGCAAGTCCTAGAGTCCAAGGCTGAAGAACCTCGAGCCTGATGCTCAAGGGCAGAAGCAGGAGTAACACACTCCCTGCCACTACCGCTGCAGGCACCAGGCTGACAAGCAAATAAAGGTTTATTGTAACGTTGACAATAAAGTCTGGAAATTGGAAGAAAAATATCCGATTGATTTGGTCAAACAAAATCTGTATCAAATAATGAAATAATACATATCCATTTGGAGTTGATGAGATGGGTGATTTCTTTCTCCGTGTCTCTGTATTCTTTTTTTTTTTCTTAAAGATTTATTTATTTATTTGAAAGACAGAGTTACACAGATACAGAAGGAGAGGCAGCAAGACAGAGAGGGAAAGGTCTTTCATCCTCTGGTTCACTCCCCATATGGATGTAATGGCCGGAGCTGAGCCGATCTGAAGCCAGGAGCCAGGAGCTTCTTCTGGGTCTCCCACGTGGGTGCAGAGGCCCAAGGACTTGGGCTATCTTTCACGGCTTTCCTAGGCCACAGCAGAGAGCTGTATCAGAAGTGGAACAGCCAGGACTTGAACCAGTGCCCATAAGGGATGTTAGGATTGCTGGCGGCGGCTTTACTTGCTACGCGACCCCACAGGGCCCCTGTCTGTATTTTTAAATCTTTCCAAATTAACACCCATTGTCTTTTAACAAAACATGTAAATAGTAAAAATTCAGATAAAATAAACTTAGGTAAAGTTCAAAACTTAAATTCCTCTGGAAGAACACCTAGTTTACATTCTGTTATACAACACATAAAAAACTAGGAGTTTAATACATTTTATTTTTGCTTATTTTCTCATAAATAACCTGAGGTCTGATGTATTAGCTTACAACTTCATATATTCTGGCCAGCGCCGCGGCTCAATAGGCTAATCCTCCACCTAGTGGTGCCGGTCCCAGTCGGGGCGCCAGATTCTGTCCCGGTTGCCCCCCTTCCAGGCCAGCTCTCTGCTGTGGCCAGGGAGTGCAGTGGAGGATGGCCCAAGTGCTTGGGCCCTGCACCCCATGGGAGACCAGGAGAAGCACCTGGCACAGTCAGGCCGCAGCCAGGCCGCAGCGGCCATTGGAGGGTGAACCAACGGCAAAGGAAGACCTTTCTCTCTGTCTCTCTCTCTCACTGTCCACTCTGCCTGTAAAAAAAAAAAAAAAAAAAAAAAACTTCATATATTCCATTCTCACCCTTAAGAAATGCTTTTGCTTGGGCTGAAAACTCTACACAGACATCTAGACTATAGCTAAGTAGAAAAAGAACTTAACATTTTTCTGCATAAAAACAGATGTTAAAAAATACGTGCTCATGCTGGGCATTTTGATAAAGCAGTTTAGGCCACTGCTGGGGACAACTACATCCCATATCTGAGTGCCAGTTGGATTTCCACTCTACTGCTGATCCAGCTTGCTGCTACTGCATCACAGGGGGCCACGGATAATGACTTGAGCCACTATGTGGGAGACCCAGGTGAATTCCTGGTTCCTGGCTTCCGCCGGGCCCAGCTCTGTCAGTTGCCAGCATTTGGGGAGTCTATCAGTGGATGGAAGAGCTCTCTGTCTCTCTCACTCTCTGTCACTCTGCCTTTTAAGTAAATGAAAATAATAAATATCTAAAAAATATGTTCCAAGCCAAAGATGTTTCTAGAGAAGAAAATAGCATAGAAGTTTTCCCCAATTTAGCTAATGCAGTATTATATTTTGATAAATACAAAAGAAAATAATTACAAATTTGGTTTATTTAATATGAATTCTTATTTCAAAGGGATAAATTTAATTCCAACAATTAATTTTTAAATATGTATACATATTATATATATAATATATATATAATTTTTCCTGAAGTTATTCAGAACTTTCAAGTACAGGATATTGCATAGCACACACTTTAAATTTGAAAAAAGCAAATCATTATTATTCTGTGACAAATGCAGAAGACAGGTTTGTGTACCTTTGGTTGTCTTACCCCTCTCTCTTGATCAATGAATGTATTGCTTTCATGAATAATTTGCTCTTCAAATCATCTGGCATATAAACCAGTATTTCCCCCTATGTAATTCTCTTTTCCTGGTATTAGCATTTCCAACAAGATATTTGTACTTTTTCCTTCAACACACTTATCCACAAAGAACTCAAATGATGAAAATAACCATACAGAGGAGTCCCAGATGGAGGCCTGGGTTAGCCAAGATGACAGGCTGCAGCAGAGCAGTATCCTGATAGAAGAGTTCACCGCTATTTTTTCTCCTCTGTAGCTATGAGGAATGGAGAATTTAGTCTTTTATTTGTGATGTGATGACAGTTTAAGTTTTTCCTGAGGATGTGGTCAGGCAATGGTAATCTCAACCCACACACAAAACACAAAGCTTGAATCTTTATAATTATCCGCATATGATTTAGCAGGGTCATTTAGGAAGATGATTCATCAGCAGTAGATGTAAACTGGTTCACTAAACCTAACGCTTGGAGGGAAGGAAAAGACAGAATAGTTTTTGGATTCCGCTTTAGGCTAATAGCCAGGTGATTCAGAGTTCTTATGAGCCCTGATTCAGGCTGCATTTCCGCTGATAGGATGTTGGAATCTTATGCCAAACTATTAATTCATCTTTCCACACTGCAGAGACATAAATCTCTGAAATGGCCTCTAATAGGGGTCTATGATTGTGCCACTTGGAAGTCTAAGCTCCAAAGTACTAATATTTTTTTCTTCATTCTCCTCTCAGTTTTAGTGTGTGTGTGTGTGTGTGAGTGTGTGAGTGTGTGTGTGTTTTCCCCAGTGTGTTTGCATATCTTGGCAATATCAGGTGATCATCTCAGGATCAAATGTTAGAACATTCCATTGAATATTATGAATATAATACACAGTAGCTAATTCTATTTCGAGGGTTATATTTTCCCCACTTGCAAGGGGACACTCTTTTAGATACTACTAATAGTCCACATAGTCCCATACCTAAAATATCTGTATTAAATCACTGCAAATTATTGCTATGGATATTTTAAAATCCAAAAATAATGTGTTCATTACAACATACAGAAAATGCAATGGAATAAATCCCAAGCTTTATCATTTTAACATTTTAATGATTATCCCTCCATTATTCATTTAAGCATTCATCCATCCATTCAGCAATTATCCCAGGAACTGCTTATTCTGTGGACAAGCTACATAAAGCCCCTATTCAAAAGACTACATTATAGTTGTGTGGCAGAGCAGGCAATAATGAATCACATAAATTCTATGAAAACATCAAACATGATTAATGGAACAAAAATGTCCTAGAGAAGGAGAACTAATTTAGATTGGATGATAAGGGAAGACCTTTTCCAGAAGGTAGCATTTGAATTGATATCTGAATGATAAGTGGCAGTCTACCCTGAGTTACACTGAGGAATCAATATCTAGACAGAGGACTGGCTGTGAAAAAGACATAAGGTGGAAATAAACTTGGCATATTTGAGTAATGGAGGAAAGGTGAATATGACCAGAGTATTATCAAAGATATGGAGCCCGATCACAGAGGTGAGAGAAGGAATCCAGGTTATGCTGTGTAGCTCTGCATTTTCTGGTATGGGAGTCACTTTCTGCCTGTGGGTACTGAGCACTCGAAATCAAGCGAATCTGAATGGAGATGCACTATAGGCGTAAAATACAAACACACATTGGATTTTGAAGATCTTTTGTAAAAGCAAGTTTAAAATTTGTAACTGATTGTAAATTGAAATGATCACTTTGGATACACTGGATTGAACTGAAAATATTTCAGTATTATTTTTATTTTACTAAAATGGTTACTAGAAAGCTTTTGATTTCATATGTGGATCAATTTAAACTTGTATGGACATGTTCTCTATAGAGTCGTGTATGTCATGGTCGGAAGTTTCAGTGTTTTTTTTTTTTTTTTTTTTTTTTTTAACAGGCATAGTAGACAGTGACAGAGAGAGACAGAGAGAAAGGTCTTCCTTCCATTGGTTCACACCCCAAGTGGCCACCACTGCCGGCGCGCTGCGCCAATCCGAAGCCAGGAGCCAGGTGCTTCTCCTGGTCTCCCATGCGGGTGCAGGGCCCAAGCACTTGGGCCATCCTCCACTGCCTTCCCGGGCCACAGCAGAGAGCTGGACTGGAAGAGGAGCAACTGGGACAGAATCTGGCGCCCCGACCGGGACTAGAACACAGGGTGCTGGCGCCACAGGCGGAGGATTAGCCTAGTGAGCCATGGCACCGATCTCAGTTTGTTTTAAATAGAATGGAATGAATTTAAAAGAGTCTAAGAAGGTGTTACAATATGGTTTATGCTTTAATATTTTAAAATTTACTTTAAAATTTTAATATTTAATATTTTAATAATTATATTTACAAAAATATGCTTTAATAGTTAAAGCAGAATATTTTATGCTTTAATAATATGTAGAGAAAGGACAAGAATTGATAATAAGGAATCCAGGAGTAAGATGATTGACAGTATAAATAAAGATGATGAGTAGCGAGTAGTTTCAGAATTTCTTCTAAGGGTTAAGCTATAGAACAAAAACATGTTTCCCACTTGTCACCATGAGTAAATGAATGTTTGTGATGCCATTTAATTGGAATGGGGAAGACTGGAATAAAGGAGGGAAACAGAAGGGTTTGTGTTTTGATATTTTGAGATGTCTATTAGACATCCAATTAGACTATGTAACAGACAAGCAAGAGGAAAAGGAATTAACTGAGGGGGAGGACCCAATAAGTTGAAAGAAAAGAAGTGTATTATGGGGTCCCAGAAGGCAAGCAAATAACATATCTAAAAAAAAAAAAATAGTGCTTTACTGTATCCAATCCTGTTCCGGGTCGAGGAAGATGTCAACAGAGGAGTAGTTACTACACTTGGTGATGGGGAGATGGTCAACAATGTTGATGAGAATGTTTTGTTATGGTGGAGAGCAATGCAATGCAACTACAAAAGTATGAAAGAGTGAACAAGATTTAAAATTAGGTAAAAGAATTTGTAGATCTTCAGAGATTTGTGAAGATAATCAGAATAAATTAATAGAAGCTGGAGGGAGATATGGTGTCTGTAATTCTTGTAAAGTTAACACCTATTAGAGCCTATCCATGTGCTAAAGAAAATTATTTAGTAAAATGAGAGAAAAAATGTGTTAGGATAATTGTAGATGCAGGTTTTAGAGTAAATTAATTGGAACAGGATTTAGACTTCAAATACGGGATTAGTCTTTTGTAAGACTCAGGTGTTCTTCCCATTACATCTGAAGAAAGGAGAGAAGTGGTGAGCACAGGTTGGTCTTTGATTTCCCTTTCTCTCTCGCTCGCTCGCTCTCTCTCACTCTCACTCTCTGGGTGTGTGTGTCTGTGTCATATCATACTAATTTGTATTATTTGGAGACAATTTTAAATTTATTTAGTGTGTTCTAGCTTCAAATGTCACACAGAGAACTTCGTTATCAGATACAGAGAACTGTGATCTTTTGAATAAGATCTATCATTTCACTCTGGGATCCTAAGTCCCTTCCTTTAAAGTGAGTCAGTGCCTCCTGTTTTGGTGAATTTTCTATATTATTTCCTTGATTATTTCTTCCTCTGTAATGTTTATTTTCTCTCATACTGGGGCCCCTTTTATTTGGGCATTGCCTGGATTGTTTCCACAGTGATCACTTTCGTTTATTGCCCGCTTGTTTGCTTCTGTGTTCTACTAGAAATTTTTCTTGGCCTTAGCCTCCCAAGCTTTTTAGTTTTGTTTAAAATTCTTTAGCTATTGTATTTCTAACTTCCAACCGCTCTTACTTTGATCTCTGTACATTCTTGATAGCACTCTGCTCTTCCTTTTTGTGTCCAATATATTTTCTTATGTCTCTGAGTATATTAATTGCAGTTTCTTTGAAGGTTTCTTTGTTTAAACATTGCCTCTGCTTCTTCTGAGCTCCATGGTTACTGTTTGTTGGTTTCTCTTTTATATGTTAGAGGCTTTTCTCAAAACTTTTGAGATACTTAGAGGTCGGGTCACAGTTTTTAATTGTTCCAAAATTTAATTAAAAATACAACTCACAAATATTTAATATCTTCTGAAAAGCGTTACGGAATAATATGAATGAAATAATATTTACATAGTATATCATCAAATACCAGTTGGCTTCAAATCTCATCAGGTCTATACTTGGCAACATCAGTTTAAATGTTGCTCTAACAGCTGAGTGTTTTAACTGGTAGATTTCACTCTGAGATGATCAGGTGGCTTTTGGAGATCACTAAATGGCAATATTCAAGATTCTTCTTGAGAATGACTTGCTTTCTGTAGAGAAATATCCCTCAAATTCTTGATGCAAGGTAAAAGACTGATGGCTGCTTTAAAAAAAAAAGTGGGTGGGGAGCGGCGCTGAAGTGTAGCAGGTAAGGCTGCCGCCTGCAGTGCCAGCATCCCCTATGAGCGCTGGTTTGAGTTCCGGCTGCTCCACTTCTCATCCAGCTCTCTGCTATAGCCTGGGAAAGCAGTAGAAGATGGCCCAAGTCCTTGGGCCCCAGCACCCACATGGGAGACTAGGAAGAAGCTCCTGGCTCCTGGCTTTGGATTGGCGCAGCTCTAGCCGTTGCAGCCAATTGGGGAGTGAACCAGTGAATGGAAGACCTCTCTCTCTCTCTCTCTCTCTCTCTCTGCCTCTCCCTCTCTCTCCATGCAATTCTGACTTTCAAATAAATAAATAAAACTTAAAAAAAAAAAAAGACTGATGGCCAGTAAGGAAGAAGTGGGTCCTAGGTATCCTACTGCTCTCATATAATCTTCCAAATTACCCAACCCTATGTTCCATCTCAAAACACATTGCTTCCTATAGTTGGGATGCCTTGGCTTAGTGGTTTCCAACTTGTTAAGTTATTTGCTGTCCCTACCTTGTTGTATCATCACTGTAGTTCAGAATTATAGATATCTCCTAATTCACCAACAGATTAAGTCAGTGTCACCACTTCCTCACAGGGACAGAAACCATGCTAAGTTGCTCTCTTTTACCAGGAACTGTTTAATTCAATTTGACAAAGACGTTCTTGCAGACCACCTAGATTACTGAAGATAGTGCCTTTCTGAAACTCCCAATTAATAATAATCTTTAACGTATTCTACTTATAAATTGCCATTTCCACGCTATGCATTAACTTTTACTCTAAATATGAATCAAAGCAGAATTAGTGTAGGAGCAACATCTTGTTTCAACTTGCATTCTTAAGATCTAGAAGCATTACTGGATAAATGAAAAAAATGAATAAATAAAAGCTTCAAAATCAGAATAAGAAACAGATAATTCTGTTTTCTGATATTTCATGTACATTTCAAAGATATGTCTGTTTTTCTAAAAGCATTTACAGAGTGAATTATGTAATATAAGAAAATGGAAGCACAAAAGAGAGTAACATATAAAGAGAATAGTGAAAGATATGGGAGGACAAAAGAAGATAATGCATGTGAAAGGATTTTGAGAGAAGCAAAATGTTCTATGAATTTGAAAAAAATATTTTTATTTATGTCAATTCCACCTTCTTACTCAAGTTTTGGCTCTTCTCAATGAATAATATCTATGCCTCATGATAGAATCCACAAATGTACTTCAAGACAGCTCTAGAAGAAATTCAATTGCAATTTCACAAGACTTACTACTAAAGAACTCATCAAACTATCTTTTGATTATTTGTCATAGTTGAGAATTAGGCTGTACCCAATGGTTGTGAACCAGTGTATACAAACTCCTACAGTTCCAGATGCCTTCAGCTTGAGGGAGATGGGCAATGCCATATACACAGCCACTGCCCAACATCAGGGATTTTCCCTCTGCTTTGCTGCTCTTTCTTAGCCACATGAGACCATGTGCAGAAAACCTGTTTAACTTGAAAAAGAAGAGGGATTTATACCCTGAGAACAATGCACTACAAGCGAGGGACAGGAACTTTGAGAAATGCCCCAGCAACCCTGTCCTCAAAGGAGACAATGCTAAAGGATGTTCTGTATAGTTCAACAGAGCATCCATGGTGGGATTGAGCCTCGCTTGCTAAGAGAGGCAATGGGATCAGCAAACACACAGCTGGCTCCTCTTCCTTCTTTTCCTTGTTTTCTCCTCACTATCATTTCTGTTTCCGAAATTTCCTTCTAAGTTAATTGCTACACTCATTTCTTCTTCTCAGCTCTATCTGGTTTGGGGGGAATCTACATAGGACATACACTTAACAATCATGTGTCCCTACTATTGACCTATTACTGTCAACTCCACACATCACACAGAAATCTGGCATTTTCCATTTCTTTATCTTAAAGGTTGAACAGTAATTTAAAATGTATGATCATATTTTTATCTTATTGGCATTAATTATGGATATTTTGGAAAAAGATTTATTAGTAAAACATAAAGAACACTGAACTAAGAACCAAAAAAATCCTTTGTCACAGATTCTGTATTATTTAGTAGTGAGACCATAGAAAATTCATTTCGTCTCTCTAAAACCTCTGTTCCTTGATTAATTAAAATGAAGGAATTGCTGTCAAAGGTTATCCCAAGGCATTGGTTTTATGATTCTATGAAATTATAAAGAAGTAGACGTGTTTATTGGACATACTTCCAGGTAGTGAGTAGGACACAGTTTAGAGTCTTTACTGTACTTGCAGCCTTGCTACCCTATGCCTGGAGCAATTTCCCACTGGCACTCAATCCAGATTAGTTCTTCACTTGGATAATTCCTAAGGCCTCCATAGCCCAAGCTTTAAATATAAATCACATTGAATTTATGTAAATAACAGGTTCTATCTGTTTCTAAAGAATATAACAATGTAAACTACACTCCAAGGAAATCAACTAAGGAAGAAGTTCCTAAATCCCATACTAGCCCCTGGTTCTGCCTCCTTATACAACCTTGTTAGGTAATACACATCAATGTAAGGGACTTTCTCCACATGGTTCACCTGACATTGTGTTGTTTCACAATTGTTATGAAATTTCTAAACCAAAACGAGGGAGACCCAAGGGCTTGGGAGAGCTTTGAGGCTGAAAACACTTCACTGCATTTTCCAAATCATCTCACGTAACTGGTTGCCAATTCAACTATACTGAGGCTGTGACAGAAGGCATTAAAAGCAGAAAGTAAAATAGTCCCTTTGTTCTGACTCTAGAAATTGCTGAAAGGAAATTCCTGTTCACGGCAGGTGATTAAACAAGCTTTATTAGAGGCCATTATATGGAAGGGGTACCTAACACAGCTTTGTTGCAATAAAGTGGTTCATTCTCCCATTTTTCTTACAATTTACCTTTCAAATAGTATTAAGTAGGTTTATCAATAATTTGATAAGTCCAAATGGGCTGTCAGAATCCTGTGACACCTTTCCAAGCTATTCTCTTACAACAGTGAAGCTCAAACTTAATCACCAAATCCCCTGTAAACTGAGGAGACTGGTTTTGTATGGGGGTCAGCGTAGGTGGTGTTAGGGTCAGGATAGGGGCTGTGGGGTCAGAGTAGTGGGCTGACTGCTTAGTCCAAGATCTAATCACAAACATGAAATTTTATCTAAGCCTTCTGTCTCTGCTGAAAAACTCATAGGGATTTTCTTGCTACAAGGTAATAAAATTCAACATATTCATTTCAAAATAATGTATGACATTATCTACTAATTACTTCATTAAAGTGTTCAAAGAATAGTAATGGAATTTGGCTTTTATGTTTTATTCTTACACTTAATACCTATTTGCAGAGTAAGAAGTTTTCTCTTTCTTCTTGTAACATCTCTAAACTAGTCTTGTGTCATATTTAACCTGGGAGGCAGCTTCTTCCATTAATTATGAAGCATATTTTTGTGCCTCTGAATTCTTCTGCCATATCTAAACATGAATATCAATGTGAATTCTGTTTTTCTTGCCAGACAAATGTAAGAATCAAAATTTATTGTCAAGGCCAACATTGTGGCATAGCTGGTTAAGTTGCCACCTGTGACACCATCATCCTATATCAGAGTGTTGACTGGAGTCCCAGTTTCACTACTTCTGATCCAGCTCCCTGCTAATGTGTCCGGGAAAGCAGCAGAAGAAGGTCCAAGTGCTTGGACCCCTGCCACCCACATGGGAGACCCACTCCCACGGGTTTCCTAGCTGCTGACTTTGGCCTGCCCAGATCTAGTTGTTGTGGATATTTGGACAGTGAACTAGAAAATGGAAGACTCTCTCTCTCTCTCTATCTCTCTCTGTCACTCCACTCTGCCTATTAAATAAGTAAAATAAATCATCTAAAAAACATAATTGTCAGATTGGGTGCTTGGTCCAGTGGTTAAGCAGCAACTTAGGATGCCCACATACATATCAGAGTTCCAGAATTTCATTCCCAACTCTGTTCTGCATTCCAGCTTCCTGCTAATGCACACCCTGGGAGGCAGCAGGTGATGACTCAAGTAGTTGGGTCCCTGTTGCTCAAGTAGGAGACCCAGACTGAGTTCCTGGCTTTTTGTCTACCCAGCCCAGTCCTGGCTGTTGTTGCAGACAGTTAGGGGTGGACCATAACAGGGGAGATCTCTGTCCCTCTGTGTTTCTCAATGTGCCTATACCTTTCAAATGAATACAAACACATTTTAAAAATTCCATTGGTCACCTGTCAGATGAAACTGGAAAAAATGGAGGATTATAGTCTTTGTGTCTTCGGAGCTCATGAGTCTTAATGTTTGGCATCATAGCCTGTATGAAATGAACAAGCCTAGGAATGATAGTATGCTCCTGGCACTGACCTGTTATGTAGGGTAGGGTTCAAAGTGAGTACAATGCACAACAGAAACATTCATTTCACTCTGGATTTTTTTATTGCCTTTAACCTCATCCCTTTACTTTCTTTTCTTCTTTGTGATTTTACAAATTCCTCATTTCCTCCTTTAGAGAACATTTTGTAATTTTGTTTCTATTCTACGTTTTCTATATGGCAGATAGCATTGTTTTGTAGCATTAGAGAAAGGAAGAGATGTTCCTCCTCACTCCCATTTAGCCTCTGTGTTTAATTTTGTGTTTCAGAAATCATAACCTTTCCTTGCTTGATCAATTTGTCCTCTGATATTCATAAATTCACTAAGTTTGAAGGCAAAAATCTGCCAAGTGCGCTGGATATCACAGAATGAAAATGCTTGTATAGACATCTACTGTGATTTCTATTAAAGCAGGAATACACTTTAGGGTATGTTTTATTGGTCCATTAATAAATGACTGGAGTGGTTAAGATATCTGGCTAGAAGCCCCAATTCTTGCAAGCACAAAAGATGTGGGTTAATGGAGCAATTAAACATACTTTCACATTCCAGGACTTTAATAATATTGAGGAAAGGTAAGTGAAATACTAAAAAGAAGAGACAGCTGCACATCCAAATAACAGAAGCTTAACTTCTATAAAAATGAGAAAGAAATAAGTGGTAGAATTGCAAGCAGTTATCATTTTATAAGGCACTAACACTGATATCTCTAATTTTTTTTTCTTGTCAAGATAGTATATTATTTTACTGATGTGAAGGAAATACAAAGTGGAGAAATTGGCCCCCAAGTGGCAGACCATAGGGCACTATTAAGTAATATGGGAGAATAGTAGTCAAAAAGTATTTTTAGGGAGTTCTAGCACTTATCTAACTATGAAATATCAGATTATTTTGAAGATAATAAAAGATTTTAGGAGTTTGTACAATGAAGTACAAATGCTGAGACTTCTATGAATGCAGGGCCAAGTCTTGATCATTTTTGAATGTCTAGCATATTTTAATGCTTATTTATTCATTTTCATTTTATTTTAATGACAGAGACAGAGGTATCTTCTAAATGCTAGTTCACTCTCCAAATGCCTGCAAGAGCTAAGGCTAGGCCAGGCAAAGCCAGAAGCTTGGAACTCAATCCAGGTCTCCAGGTGGGTGGCAGGGACTCCAGTACTTGAGCCATAGTCTGCTGCCTCCCAGGGTGCCAGTCTATTGAAGCTACAACTGGAAGTGGGGGAGCTGGGACTCAAAGCAGGCACCCCAGTACAGGATGAGATCATGTGGTGACTTAACCATTGTACCACATAACTGTCCTGGATCTCTAGTGTATAGCACAAGTATGTCACAAAGTATAACTTCAATCATTGGTATTATACCAATTTTGCATCGCCAGTAGTTGGTGAAAATGTTCACAGAAGTAACAGAAGAATTGGATTTATTGGGTAACATCTTGACAAAACTACAATGAAGGATTAAATTTAGTGGAAGCTTTCATCACTCATACCCACAGCATTTTCTCCCAGACCTCTCAACTTCTTTGCCTTCTTCCTTTCCTGTGCAGCCTGTTTCTGAGCTGAACATCCAGACTCCTCTCTCATCTGCTCCCTTGATTCTTTTGCACTTTTATACATGCACTGTCCTGGCCCAGAACATTCAGTACTATGATCTAACATCTTAGCTCCTCCATGCTAGAAGCTGAGAATGACTACAAAAAGCTGCCTAAAATTCTTGTGATGTTAAAATCTAGCTGAGACTTCACAACGGTTTGTAAAAATGTCACTTCATGTTTTCCAACTTCTTTCCTCTCTCTTAATGACTTTCCCAAAGCTCCCAGTTTTATTACTCTCTGTATACTCCCTATTCAACCCCTGCTCTTCACACCATCAATGAATTTTTGTCTCCTACTTTGTATGAGTTCTGCTCAGCCACCGTGCATGATCTCTCCAGCCCATATCCACCTCACCAACTACACACTGTGTGCATGTGCATGTAAATTTTGGCATAAAGCTAGTCCTAGGAGAAATTTCTATTAAAAAAAAAAACCACAATTTTTATTTCAAAAGCATTGAAGAAAAATGAGAATCTGCACTGAATTTCCTAAAGGAAGTACTAATAATATTATAAACAGAAGACTCCCTAAAACCTTCACAAATCCACACAGTGTAGCGTCTACTGTCCCCACACCTGTCTTCTCTGTACTGTAAAACAATTTTAGCCTGGTTTCCTCTTCTGAGTGGATTAGGATCCCTCTCTTAGAGGAGATCAGTTCCTTCAGCAACTGGGCAATTATTCCAGTCTCTAAGTAACAAAGGTTCCCTGGGGCAAGCCACGGAGTTAGCAAAGGCTCCTTATCATGGAATGAGAAGGGAAGGGAAATTCCTCCTTGGAGTTGTGCTGCTCAGCCGTTTAAGCTTCTGTCCCCTTGTCTGTCTTTGCCTTCTGGCCTCCAGCTGTGGAAAACAGTGACGCTAGCTCCTTTCAATCATCCCCATCCCTGCCATGTCCTCCTCTAGGCACATGCATTTTGTTTCCAAGAAATCATCTGTAAGATTTCTCTCTTCCACTCCCCAGAAAACTGTATACAGAAGGAGAAGAAAGGACTCCTGGAGTGTGCGTCAGTATCTGAAGGACACATCTACTCTCGAGTTAAATTTACAAAAGGATTTCAAAAGGTTCATGGAAAATGCACCTTATCTTTCAATTACATTTTTCTATGAAGTTTTTGAAGTCCCATAGTGTGTGTGTGTGTGTGTGTGTATGTGTACTCAATAATAAAAAAATGGCTAAAATGAGCAAAAATTTGAATTGACACTGTCAAAAAAGAGCAAAAATTTGAACTGATATTTCACTAAAGATCAACTCATGACAGAAAAGCACATGAAAATATGCTCTACCTTAACACTTATTATGAAAGTGCAAATTAAAGCACAATAAAGTATCATTTTCACACCTATTAGAAAAGTTAAAACAACTGACAATATCAAGTGTTCAGATGAGAAGGCAATAGAAAATTTTTAAGATTTACTAGCTTATTTATTTATGTTTTTATTGCTTGAAAAGCAGAGTAATAAAGAGGGAGAAAGGAAGGGATATATATATATAGAGAGAGAGAAAGAGAGAGAGAGAGAGAGAGAGAGAGAGAGATCTTCCATCCACTCATCCACTGAGTTACTCTCTAAATGCTCATAATAGCAGGGCCTGGGCCAGACGAAAATCAGGAGCCAGGAACTCCATCCATATTTCCTACATGGGTGGCAGAGACTCAATTACTTGATCCATCATCTGCTGACTCCCAAGATGCATTAGCAGAAAACAGATTCAGAAGCAGAGTAGCTGGACTTGAACTTGTCACTCTGATATGGGAGGCAGGTGTCCCAAGTGGAGGCCCAATCCAGAGTATCACAACACCAGCACCAGGAACTGAAATCCTTATCCACTGCCAGTGGGAATGTAAAATAGTACAGTTGGGCCGCTCCTTAAAAAGTAAAATAGGGACAAACATTTGGCATAGAGGTTAAGAGACCAGTTGGATTTCCCATGTTTCATACCAGAGTGCCTGGGTTTGAGTCCTGGCTCTGCTTATAGTTCTAGCTTCCTTCTAATGCACACTCCAGGAAGCAGTGGGTGATGACTCTAGTTGCTGGGTCTTGGCACTCATAGAAGAGTGTTGCATTGGGTTCCTGGCTCCTGGCTTCAGCCTGGCCCAGCCCGTTGTTGCAGCTATTTGAGAAGTTAAGCAGTAGATGTGATATCTCTATCTTTTTTGCTATCTGTACCTGTCTGTCTGTCTATCTTTTTGCCTTTCAAATACCTTGAAAAAACAAATAAATAAAAATATTAGAAAGTAAAGCATAATGGTTTTGGAAGATGGAGTCACACTCAGGTATTCATACTGGAGAAATGTAAATATATAGAAGGCTCATAAAAAACCCAAAAATCTATTAACAGGCAAGCATATAAATGGTGGCATATGGTCCTAAAAATTAGGAGTTAACTACAAATGAATACTACAGTATATATAAATCCCAAACTACCACTCTGAATCAAAGAAGCCAGTCCAAAAAAAGAGAATATAGTACATAATCCCATCTATATAAATTTCCAGAAAATGCAAACTATTCTATGTGAAGAAAGACAGTTATTGGTGACCTGGGGGTATAAAAAAGAAGGAGCTTAAGGAAGAAATTACAAAACGCCAGAAAGAAACTTTTGTTTGTTTGTTTGGTTTGGTTTTGTTTGACAGGCAGAGTGGACAGTGAGAGAGAGAGAGACAGAGAGAAAGGTCTTCCTTTGCCATTGGTTCACCCTCCAATGGCCGCTGCGGCCAGTGCATCGCGCTGATCCGAAGGCAGGAGCCAGGTGCTTCTCCTGGTCTCCCACGTGGGTGCAGGGCCCAAAGACTTGGGCCATCCTCCACTGCACTCCCAGGCCATAGCAGAGAGCTGGCCTGGAAGAGGGGCAACTGGGACAGAATCTGGCGCCCCGACCGGGACTAGAACCTGGTGTGCCGAAGCCACAGGCGGAGGATTAGCCTATTGAGCCGCGGCGCTGGCTACAGAAAGACACTTTTAATGAGATGATGTGTGTTCTTTATGTTGTCTGTAGTTACAAAGTCACAAATATACACACAAACACACACATACATACACCAGAACTTACCAAATTATGCACCACAAATTTGCATACTTTATTGTATGTCATTTACACCTTGATTAACCTGCTGAAGTTTGTGTATATATCCTTTCTGCTTGTTTCGTCACCCATTACAATTTGATTTCTAATCCCTGTCCTCTAGAGAAACAGTCTCAATAAGATTTTCATCAAAATTTGGATTGACGGGGCTGGTGTTGTGGTACAACAGGTAAAGCCACTGCCTGCAACGCTGACGTCCCATAATTGGGTGCTGATTTAGTCTCGGCTACTCTACTTAGATCTATCTCCCTAATAATGCCCTGGGAAAGTAGCAGAAGATGGCCCAAGTTCTTGGGCCTCTGCCACCTATGTGGGAGACCTGGTTGGAGCTCCTGACTCCTGGCTCCTGGCTCCTGGCTTCAGCCTGGCCCAGTCCTGCCCTTTACAGCCATCTGGGGAATGAACCAGCAGGTAGAAGACCTCTCTCTCTCTCTCCCTCTCATCTCTCCTTCTCTCTAACTTTATCAGATAAAAAAATAAAATTATTTGAATTGCCAAAAGTCAAGGAAAAAAAGAATAGTCACTTTGTTTTCCCGGGACTCTCAGATGCATTGGATGCCTGCGGTAACCCCTCCTTCTCGAACTCCTTACCTCTGGTGTCTGTGACTCTGCAATCTTGCATGTTTTAGGGTTCCTTTCCTTCTCTGCTGCGGATGCTCCTTCTTCTCTGGGTATGAGCAATGGCTACTTCCCAGAATTCTCCTGGCAGATCACCTTCCTTCAATCTTCCTGAATTTTCTCCTGAACTTCCATGAGACTTACTGCCCCATCCATGCTGGGGAGCCCCATTACATCGTGAGGATCAGGTTCACCCTAATCTTTGATGTTTTTCCCTAAAATATTTTATGTTATGTCTCCATTTTGAATTTCCAAAAACAATGAACTCTGCATTATTATCCTTAAACAAAGCCATTCTCCAGCACTTAGGGTTTTTTTTTTTCTTTTTTAAAAATGTATTTATTGGGTTAGAGTTAGAGAAAGAGAGAGACAGACAGAGACAGAGATTCTATTTCTATCCATTGGTTCACGTCCCAGATCTCCACAACAGCCAGGGTTGGGCCAGGCCAAAGCCAGGAGCCAGGAGCCAGGGGATTCATCCTGATATCTCATGCAGGTGGGAGGGGTCTAAACACTTGGACCACCTTCTGCTGCTTTCCCAGGTGTGCAAGCAGTGTACTGGATAGGAATGAAGCAGCCGGGAGACAAGCCAGTGCCCATATGGGATGCCATCCTTGCACGCAGTGGCTTTACCTACTACACCACAATGCCATCACAGGGCCTCAGTTTTAATCCTTATTGCCCCTTCCACCTAGGATGGTCACCGTTGCAAAATCCCCTTGCATCAGCTCCTCATCATTCTTTGCCTATATTATTGCAAGAGTCTCCCTTGTAACCCTTCTGCTGCCAGAAGCTTCCTCTCCAAACTCACGTTTCACACAGCGGCTGCCCATTTTACCCTTCAGAGGAAAGGCCTTCTGGGGTGTTCTATTAACCACAAGATTAAATGCAAACACCTTATCATGGCAATCAAGACACAAAATCCTCAGAAGTTCACCCTTATCTCTCCTGTTAGCAAACACTACGTTTACTTACTGCCACAAACACTCTGTTCTGTCAACAAACAGCAGCAGCTCTTGGTTCTCTACACACACACCACACTACCTATTGCTGCTATATGATTCCCATCATTCCTCCTGTCCGAATTGCCCTTTTAATTCTACTTGTCTAAATAACTCTGTTTCTGTTCAGATTCGGAACAGAAGCAAACCTCTCCTTAAAGTTTTGCAGTTCCGCTCACATCTCATTCACTCCTGTTAGGTTCAGAAGCCATTTTCCATGTTCTGGAAATACCATGCTTTGATTTCAATCACTCTACTAATTATTCACATGTGCTACCATGAATTTCCGCCAGAAACTTTTATTTTTATTCACAATATTAGGCAATGTGGTAATAACGACAATCAATGATTCCTCAAAACATTCCTGAAGTGTCTCCATTAGAGTATGGTTTAAGGAATTGAGATTGAAAGAGGTTAGCTAAATAATTGGTAATCAGGCGATAAAGATTTTGTACTGATTTATGCAAATATAGAACCTAAGGTTTTGGTCTTTCTTGTTTCTCTCTCTCAAGAAATTATGTGTTCATCTTAGTATGTCTAGGAATAGGGCTTGGCACAGTTGATATTCAACAAACATTTTTCCCATGAATGAATGAATTCTAATACTTTACTCAATTTCTTTTCACTGTACTATTAACCTGTCATTAAGTAAGATTGGAACCAAAAGAACCTTTTAGTACAATGATTCTGAAAATTCACCTACTGTGATTTAGTAAAAGTTTTATATAAAATATCAATATGTCTAGCAAACTTTATTCTCCAGTGGCTCCCTTCATTCCTCAACCTTAACAATGGGAAAATATGATGCTAGATATGAAGAAATCTCTGATAGAAACACTTTCTGATAATTAGGAAGAAACTGACAATGTAATGAGTTTATAATAGAGCTGACGATGGAAGGAAGATTGAGCTGATTACAGAATTTTAGTATGGCACAGAAAAAAATTGTGCTGAGAAATAAACATTTTCTCAAAATATTGGTAAAAGCTTAATGCCCAAAGCTTCTAATAGACAATTTAAAAGTATACCAAATTTAAAAGAAGTAAAAGGAAAAACTTGAGGCCATAGAAAGAAGGATGCTGGGTGACTTCTCATGCCAATAGTGCTTGTGAATACTGAAGCCCTACACCTTAGCTAAGTCCAGAGAGTTCAGAGTTCAGAGATTAGGACTTGATTCCAGGTGTTTGTGTACTGTTTACTCCTTGGTTTGAAGGAAGTTTGATTCTGGCATGCATTAAAAGTAGACAAAATATATGTTGCCAGACAAGCTTACTGAAAGGTACATTTTTAAAAAATAAAAGTTCATTGCTTTGAAGATGACACACATAAAGAGATAAATTGGCTCATAAATTTTTAAAGATTTATTCATTTATTTGAATGTTAGAGTTACACAGAGAGATACAGAGATACAGAGAGGCAGAGAGAGAGAGAGAGAGAGAGAGAGAAGTCTTTCATCTGCTAGTTCACTCTGCAACAGCTGGAGCTGTGAAAATCTGAAGCCAGGAGCTTCCTCCAGGTCTTCCCACACTGGTGCAGGGGCCTGAGGACTGGGGCCATTTTGTACTGCTTTTCCAGGCCATAGCAGAGGGCTGGATGGAAGTGGAGCAGCCAAGATGGAAGGCCCATATGGGATGCCAGCACTGTAGACAGTGGCTTTACCCACATTATAGTGCTGGCCCCAGCTCATCATGTTTTGAAAGTCAGATTGTGGGGCAAGTGTTTAGTCTAGCAGGTAACATATGAGTCCAGATGTGCCCATCCCATAAAGCAGTGGCTGGGTTTGATTTCCAGTTCTGGTTCCCAATTGCAGCTTCCCTCCAACACAGACGCTGGGAGGCAGCAGGTGTTAGCTCAAGCAGCTTGCTTACTGCAAGGAGACTTGAATCGAGTTCCTGACTCCAGCTCTGGCCAAAAAGAACAAAAACAAAAACAGAACAAAACAAAATAAAAGTAAGGTTGTCTTTTTTTGGGAAAACTAAAATTGAAGTTCAGGGCTGGCCTAGAAAGACACTTGTTCATCATAACTACTCCGAATATTTAGCTACCTGGAAGTAAGGGCAAACTGGAAACAACTAAACTCTCTCCAAAACTAACCAAAAAAAAAAAAAAAATCAAAACAAAACAAAAACAAACCTGAGTCTCAAATCAACTGAAACTCAACAGATGCCATATATACCTATATTAGATTATTGATATTTTGAAAAGTTAAGTGATATTGAAATTAACAATGGCGAGTAACATACATTTATGGAATGCAAGACTCAACAGTGTAAAGATGCCAGATATCATCAGGTTGATGTATAGATTGAATATGATCCCATTCACTCTCCAGTGAATTTTCATTGTAGTCACAACTGCTTATAAAATTTCCATAGAATATAAAGAATTAAGAATGACCAAGACCATATTGTAATGAGAAAAACAATGAGGTATCTACCATTGTAGAGTATACAGTCTTAGGAGAATATCTAGAACATCTGAAGGTGAGCTTTTTTTTCCCCCAAAGAAAGAGTACACAGTATTAAGGACACCCAACCTACTCTAGGAGTCTCTTGAGAAAGTGACCTTTAAGCTGAAATCTCGAAGAAGAATAGTAGTTAGCTAAGTGAGTTGGAAAGGTAAGAATTGGTGAGAATTCCCTAAGAAAGGGAGGGAGTTAATAAAACATGAATGGGGCAGTAGGCCCTATATGAGGACTGAAATAGGACAAAGACAGAGAAGCAGGGTTCTAACTTGGCATGACTTTAGAGGGCATATTAAGGAATTTCTTTTAAAGGTTTCTCCTCTCGCAGGAAGTAGGAAGAAAAGGTTTGCATAAACACAATACTTGAAAATATGATTCTGGCTGCACTGAGGAAGATCAGGTGTAGAAGTTGAGACAGTAGCTAGATGGATCTTCTCACAAGTTCAGGAGAGAAATGCAGGTGGTTTAAAACAGAGGCATGGAGGTAGAGAGGCATTGCAATTGAAGAATTAAGCAAATTACCTGCCAAGGCCATAGATACTAATTCTTGGTCTCAGAAACACATATGGTGTTGATAAATGCTGCTAAGTAGTCATTGAATGTTGGCTGAGAAAACAGTTAATTTATGGATCCTGGAATACAAGAGAGAAAGGAAAGAACGGGAAAAGAGAGGAGAATAAGGAAAGAAAGGAGGGATGGTAGAAAAGTGATACAGAACTCCAGGATGAGCAAAAAGAAAGAGGACAAGAGAAAGGAGAGAACACTCCAAAATTCAAAATCAAAGAAGTTTACCAACTGAAATAGTAAGAGAAGATTATGTTACAAGTTAAAATGCAGTCTCACACTGCCTGGGAAAAGCTGTAATTTTAACACAATCTACATAGTTAATGGCTCTGGAAGCATCAAACAACACATTGGATGATACTGAATTAATTGTACATGTTAATATTTCAACAGAAAATAATATGCACATAAATGTATATATCTGCCTTTTAAATTTTTTATGTGAAACCATTACAAGTACATTCAACTTCTAAAATATGTATTTCTTATTTTGGGATTTTATACCTATTTTGTGCTGCATACCTTTTTTCTGGAAAACCCAAATTACAAATTTTGTAGGATGGCAAGATGGAAATTCTTGGGTTAAAATCATATCACAGATAAGCCATTGTTAATGATATATGTTTTAAAACATTTAAATTTATATAGGAGAAGTATATTAAAAGAATGATTTGATTCCTAACAAAGAGAATAAAGGTTTTGTTTTTGTTTTTGTCTTATTTTGTTTTACTTAAGAACAGCTGTTCCTATCACTGGTATAGTTTATTTGCAAGCAGACATCACCCCTGTGTGATTTGTGGGTGAAAGAAAATGAAATATGATTCCAACTTTCGTCATACCTTCACCTTTCTCACATTTTTCAAGACATGCGTGCCTATTTTAACCTGTTTTCTCCCTTTACAAAATGAGTTAATGGCATCAAGAGATTAAAATAGCACAAAATATTAAAAGTTATGCTATGTTACATGTAAATTATTTACAGATAAATATTGTTATGCATGATTTTATCATACTGTTCCTGGAAATGGCATTGCCTCTACTACCAAGTTAAAGGTCATTTTCAACTTTTCCCTTAATCTTGGTGTCTCTCACGATCTTTTTGAGTTTTACCTGACAAATGGCTTAAAGTTTCTGAAAATATTAGAGAATGAATTCAGTGATAAGTGATTTATTGAGGGTATAGAGACATGAATAAAAGGAATTGGGGGGCCGACACTGTAGCGTAGCAGGTAAAGCTGCCTCCTGCAGTGCCGGCATCCCATATGGGTGCTGGTTCAAGTCCTGGCTGCTCCACTTCCAATCCAGCTCTCTGCTATGGCTTGGGAAAGCAGTAAAAAATGGCCCAAGTCCTTGGGCCCCTGCACCCACCTGGGAAACCCAAAGAAGCTCCTGGCTCTTGCCTTCGGAGCAGCTCAGCTCTGACCATTGTGGTCATTTGGGGAGTGAACCAGTGAATAGAAGACCTCTCTCTGTCTCTACCTCTCTCTGTAACTCTTTCAAATAAATAAATCTTAAAAAAAAAAAGAAATTGGTACTCTGCATAAAGGACTGGTGAGATGATGGTTCACTGTGTAACATAGGACATTTGGTAGGAAAAATCATTTTGAAATGGGGTTCAGAAAGAAATATAAATTCTTCTGGGCAATAATGAATTTGTCATCATCAAATTTGTAGTCATAGAAGCCTTGGCTATGGATGCAAGTGCTCAAGTTTAGAACTCAGAGCAAGAGGTAGATCACCAAGATCTCAGTGAACCCAAGAGACATTCAAGAGACTGAGGGTAAGAAATGAACCTGAGTTCCAGTTGCTCCACAATCCAAGCAACACTTAATATGGTCTGAAGAAATCAGAAGGCCTACAAAAATGAAAAGAAAAAAGAACATTCTGATTACTAATGTTTGTCTCACTGGACTTCTCTTTCTGAAACTGTTACTTTCTTAGGTCATTGCCCAACTCCACTAAGACAGTCACCCAGTTAACTCTACTGTCGCTCCCCCTCTTCATGGAGGAACGACACTAAACCCTGCCTAGGCTTCATATCCGAGTCACGGCACCATTATGCCTCTTAAGTTTCCTATCCGAGTCACGGCACCATTATGTCGCTCCCCGTCTTCGTGGAGGAACGACACAGGACCCTGCGCTGTTCTTTTGTCTGCTCGGCCCTCCCCGAGTTTGCTGCTGGTTCTTCCCGGGTTGGCTACCGACCCTTCCACCTCCGTGGAAGGGCGGTTCCCCCTGCCACCTTCCCCACTTCCGCGGGGGAGCGGCACACCGCCGGCCGGCTCTCTCGAGGGCTGCACAGGTGTTCCTTCAGATGGATGTTCCTCTTAGATGTTCCTGGTGCATGTTGTCGCTCTCCTCCTTTATAGTCCTCTTCCACCAATCCCAACTCTGCTACCCACACGCCGAGTACGCTGCTCTCCTCCAATCAGGAGCAGGATCAGCTCCTGGAGGTCATCACTCAAGTTGGCAAGAGGCAGCTGCGTAGAAGCTGTTTCCTCCTCTCCCAGCGCCATATTGTGGGAGAGCAGATGCATAGAATAAGTCTTAATTCCAGTAACTTAGTCTAGTCTGAGTTGCTCCCCACACTCTACGACTATCCCGGCACAGAAGTCCAGCTCTCATCTCTTTTCCTTGCACTATTGGAGGAACTTTTCCATTGGCAGCTCCCTATGAAAGTCTTTTATGGCAAACAGGCAGCAGGTGATTCCCAAGGAATCACATCATTTCCAATCTGCTGAGCCTTTAATTTTCAGAGACATTCTTCAATGGCCTGTGCTTATTTGAGCATTCACAAATTGTTATTTTCTTCTGAATAAAACTCTCCAAAGTGCATAAGCTATAGATTCCATCAAACAAAGCCCACCCTAGCACACGGGATAATGTCACATATTTGATTTGGAAAAGATTTTAATGGACATATGTGTCCTCCAACATTGCCAGAATCCCTCTGACAGCATTCTTTAAATATCATCCTCGAAAAGAAGGGAATTTCCAACTGTGTTTGGATTTGGCTCTGTCACTTGTCCAGTTTCCTCACCTTTAAAAGGGCAATAATATGAATTTTCAGATAAGGTAGTTGTTAAAATAAATATAAAGATGGGGTCAAAAGTGATTGCTATTATTATTGTTCTATATTGGAATGTTTCCAGAGATAAAAATCTTACCACTTCTTAGATCAAAAGGACAATTTATAAAGGTCAAGCTAGGTGTTCCTTATCATGAGCTGGAGCCTATATCCAGACAACTTCCTCTAGAACCCCATAATTTATTTACTTTTTCTTCCAAATGTTTGAAAGACTCATTCATGTCCTCTAATTTGGCCAACAAGAGCTTCGTTCTTTATTAATTAATATCTTAAAGCACAGCCAGCCTAGTATCGGACAAATAGCAAAGTTTAGTGAATGCTTCCAAGTAAATGACTGAGTAAGGGAATGCATGGAAAAAAATTATTCTCATTTTATATCTGATTCTCATCTCTTAAAACCTGGTGAATTAATTCATGTACAGGAATCAACACAATTCTGATGAAAACTGAGTGCTATGGAAATATCTCACATATCAATTTACCACATTTTCCCCCTTAATGAGAAGGAAGTTGTACAAGTTTTCTAACAGTCCCAGATTTTGTATGAACTTTATTTTTGTAAATATTCATTTATTTGAAAGGCAAAGTAATAGGGGGAAAAATGATCTCCCAACCCACTGGTTTACTGCTCAGGTGGCTTCAACAGCCAGGTCTGGGCCAGGCTGAAGTCAGGAGCCAGGAACTCCCACCGTGGTCTCCCATAGGGGTGGCAGAGACCTAAGTACTTGGGCCATCTTCCACTACCTTCCCAGGCAAATTAGCTTGGAGCTGGATTGGAAGTGGAGCAGCTGGGACTCAAACCAGCACCCCATTACAGGATACCAGAGTCACAAGCAGTAGCTTAACCTTTGCACCATAACAATGGCCCCTCTGTGAATTTTAGACGAGCCAGGCACCCCATTTTTTTTAGATTTATTTATTTACTTATTTGAAAGTAGGAGTTACAGAGAGAGGGAGACACACACAGGAAGAGATTTTCTACCTGCTGGTTTATTCCCCCAAAAGGCCTCAATGGCCAGGGCTGGGCCAGGCTAAAGCCAGGAGCCTGGAACTCCATCCACGTCTCTCACAAAGGTGACAGGAGCTTAAGCAACTGAGACGTTTTTCTCTGCTTTCCCAGGTGCATTAGCAAGGAGCTGGGTCAGAACTGGAGCTGCAAGGATACAAACTGGAGTTCATAACAGATACCAACATCACAGGTTGTGGTTTAACCACTGTGCCACCACACTGGTTCCAGGTATCCCAATTCTCGAAAGAAGGACTTATAAGTTACTTAAAGTATGCATCTACTACATACTCAGTACTTAATTTTTAAAATTTGGAGTATAATACATAATAATGTGTACACATTTTAAGCATTCAGTTAGATGGGTCTTTACCTAATTTTTTGCTTTGGTAACTACCACTCAATTCCATGCAAAACACTATCATTGGCCCACATATTTCTTCTTTTTCCTTTCATCCCTGCTAATCAAGTTCCTCTATACTATGTGAATTAGCTTTCTTTGTTGTTACTGATATGATTGTTAATAAAATTAAAATACATGCATGGGCTTTATGTCAGAGCTTCCTGTTATTTTTTATTGGTCTGTTTTTCCTTCCTCTGCTAATACTACAATATCTTGATTTCTGTAGCTTTGTAAGTTTGGAAATCTGGTAGTAATTCTAAAAGCCCGATTTTGTTCTTGTTTAGTATCATTTTAGCTGCTCTAGGTCCCTCACATTTAGAACAGAATTTTAAAATCTGATTGTCAATTTGCACACACATACACCTGGGATTTTGATTGGGAATGTATTAAACTGAAGGCTGATTTGCAGAGAATCAGCTTTTAAATGCTTACTATATGCATGGTACAACTTTTCCATTCATTCAGTCTCAACCTATTTGTACTACTATATTTAAAGTGTGTCTCCTATAAGCAACAAATAGTTAGGCCTTGTTTGTTTATGAATCATTTGTCTTTTGAGTGGCCATTTATATTTAATGTGATTATATTTAATGTCATGAAACAGTTTTACCATCTCAGTTTTTCTCCATTTATTCCATGTTCTTTACTTTTTAATTCCTCTCTCCTTGCCTTCTTTTATATCAATCAATTATGATTTATAGCTTATTTTACTTTCTCTATTGCCTTTTATTGTTACATATTTTAGACTCATGTTTTCATTGAACACACTGAAAAAAAAATAATTCTTAATACTGTGTACCCTAAATATCACCAAATGCAAGGACCTTACGTTTAACTTATGTTGCATTGTTACTGTTATCTATTTGACTTCAATATATGATTCATTCTTGAATCTAATAAGTATCTCATTTGCATTGTTCCCTGAAAGATGACTTGATAAACCTGCTGAACAATAGGATGTCAACCTCAGATACAAATACCTTACTCCACTTCAGCAAGAATCTTCTCACCAAGAAATGTAGGGTTAACATACACAAAACTGTTACCTTACAGTTTGTGCAATGCACACACACAATGTACATTATATTGTTTATAAAAATAATGAGTTTTGTGGCTACAAGTATTTACAAAGAGAAATGAAAGTAACCAGGGATGGGACTTTTACTAAATTGTAGTTGCTTCTCTTTATTTTCTGTTGATGCATAAATTATTTCATGAAATTTTCTAGGATATTTTCAAAGTTCATTCTTAAATTTATTCACTTTATAGATATAAGAATTTCTAATTTTTAGAAGAAAATTAGGACATTTTTATTTGCCCATTATTTCAGCTTCTCTTTTGTCTTTGTGGATTTCCCAAACATTATTGAAGGTATTCTTGCTCCCACAAGTAAGGAACAATTCCATGGAATGAAAAACAATAAATTTGAGGCCATCGTCCTCTTCCTAGCTATATATGGACAATTTACTTTAAATTCCTATATTTATCCTTTATTTAATGAAGATAAAATACAATTGGATTTTAAGAATGAAATAATGTATAATACAGGAGAAAGCATACTGAGTATTTTCCATTATTTGATCAAATGAATACAAACACAGCACTTTGCATTATGTTAAAATAATATACATGCTTCATAAGCATGAACTATTAATATTAGAATTAAGCAACCAATACAGTTGTCCTTTGGTATTCATAAGGATTGGTTCTAGGACACCCTTATGTTAGATGATGGAGTGTTTGCACATAATTTAAGAATATCCTCTCACATACTTTAAACCACTTCTCAGTGGTTACTCAGAGTACCTAAACCAATGTAAATACTATGTAAACAGCTTAACTATTGCGTTTTGGTAATAATGACAAGGAAAACATCCAGACGTGTTCATACCGACACAATTTTGTTTCTGAATATTTTCCATCCGAGGTTGGTTGAATTCACAGAGAGAGAACCTAGAGGTCCGGAGAGCTGACTATACTGGTTTAAATGCTTGCTTTGAAGATTAGGGAAATACATGAAGGCAACTGTTAGATTACCATCTGAGAATTATCCAAACAAGATGGCTGCTATATTGATACTATTATCATTCCAAAAGCCTGTACGCAATTCACCTTGAGTTAACTTGATTAGCCACATGCTTTCTGAATGTGAACCCAGTATTTCCTGGGTAATGTCTAGTCACTTCTTTCCCAAAGATTCTACCTGGAAGAGATTATAGACTCAGAAAGGAATTTGTAAACGTCTATTTCACTAATTTCTTAACGTTAATTATTTTTTCAAAGAACTCATCTTTTTCTGTTTATCTTCTTGCTATAAGTAGAAATAAAATAGTTCCGCTACCTTTACTGTTGTTAAATGTTTTATATTGGACTCTTTCTTCCCCATCCCGCCCCGCTCCCTCCTTTTTTTCTTTCTGGTTACTACTCTTAGGTTTGTCCTTTCTTATGGGATTCTATCATCTTTCCGCACATGCAAACAAACCGACAATCCAGTACAGCCTCCTTGGTATCTTTGCAATTTGCAACTTTTGTATCTCAGCCATTTATTTCCTCCTTTGTACAATTGTTAGCTGACAATTGTAAACTGACAGTTTCCAACCCCTGCTACTCATTCCCCTTTAGTTACATGCGAGCTTGAAAAGCCCAGCTAGAAAGATCACATCCGTTATTATTATTTTTTTTTCTGATTGAAAGTAATGGGTGCGCACGCACACGTGTGTCTTTTTCATGGCAACCCTTCTCGTTGTTTCCTAAGATGGGAACTTCTAGGGAAGCTAAAACCTATGTCATCTAGCACCTCTCCTGCGTAAAGGGACTTTCACTAACTATCAAAAAGAAAAAAAAAAAAGTAGACGCATCTGACTGTTCCCTAGAGAAAGCTTTTCAGCAGAGTGGTATATTTTCGCTGAGCTGGGGTTCCTTTATCGCTAAGTCGTGCCCAAGGAATCCAGTTCCTTCCAATCTTTCTAATCTAAGCAGTTCAAGGAAACCAATTTAAAAGGGAACACAACAAAACCAAGTGGCCAGCAAAATCTGCCCTTGAAAAACCGGAGCACGTGGGAACACGTGAGGCCAGGATGGGTGCAAGAGGCGCTCCGGCTTCCATCTTCGATTAACACCTTGTAGGAGCCCACCCGGGGAGACCCGTGGATCCTCCCTCGCCACACGCCGGGCCGAGAACGCGGAGCCAAGCCGGCACGCGAGAGTCCAACGAGGCGCCGGCCAGGCAACTGGGCATGCTCAAAAGCCAGGACGGTCTGAGGCTCCACCAGGCAGCCAGTGCATTACCAGCGCCCGCGGCGCGAGGAGGAGGAGGAAGAGGAGCGGCCAACAGTAGCGGCGACCGCCACCACCAGGCAGAGGAAGAGTTCCGAGGGAGGCAGAGACCCTCCTCCCCCTTGGTGCGCCTTCTGTCCGCTTTTGGAAAAAAAGAAAAAAGGAAATATATGATAAAGAAGGAGAAAGGAAGGGAAAGAAGAAAAAAGTGAGGGGAAGGCATAGGCACAGAAAAGAAAAAGAAAGGCGTGAAGAGAAAGGGCCAGAGCGCGCCGGGGAACGGGGGCGGCACTGCCGAGCCCCGAGTGCTGCCGCTGGGGCAGGTGCCGCGGCCGCTGCCCGGAGGCGGCATGTGACGCGCGGCCGCAGCTGCCCTCGGGCGGGCGGAGCGCGCTCGGACCCGGGAGCGCACACACCGCGGGGCAAGTCGTTGCCGCCGCGGGTCGCCGCGCTCCTCGTCGGTCCTCCTGGGCGGCAGCAGCGCTTCTGAGAAGCCGGGCGATGAACCGAAGGGCGGCTCCGGGCTGGGGCGCGCGAGCCTAAGGACAGCCGCTTCCCTGAACGCCGAGCGGGACGAGACCAGGGCACCGCGGAGCGGGCGGCGTCCGCGCGTCGACCGAGAAGGCGCTGTGGAGACCGGCGTGGGACCGCCACCTGGAGCGCAGCTGCCAGCCAGGTAAGGACCGCTCCGCCACCGGGCGCTGGGCAAAGCGGGCGGCGGCGGCGGCGGCTGACCTGGTTTCTTGCCTTATCTCCTTGGGAAAGGAGGGAAAAGTTTTCAGCGCCGGTAGGTGACACCTTGGCTTCAGCAGTTGCAACCTGGGGCTCAGGTGGGACGAGAGGGGTTGCTCTGTGGATTTGCGGAGGGGGAGGGGACCCGATTCTGGAGGTTGCACTTCGGCGCGGAGTTGCAGCTCCTGGGTTGAGGGTGGGGAACGACGAGGGGGGGACACCTAAGTGCGGGAAAGCGACGGGAATTCGGCGAGTGGTGGCCAGAGTGCGGGAGCCGGGGACGCCCCACCCAGCCCTCTCTGGCTTTGATTCTCTCCCTTTCGAATGCCGGATCCGAGGCGCCAGGTGTCCGGGCCAGACAGACTGTTCGGCCCCATGTGTTTGGTGCGCGCGTCCCCGATCTTCATTTGATTCCTAGCTGCTTTTGAAAAAGCTAAAGCAGACCCTCCAACCTCACCGAGCGGCCACCAGTGTAGACTGCGTTTCAGGGGGCGAAGAGGCAAAGGTTGCACTTAGAGTAACACTTGGGCAAAGGTACGTAGCAGCCTGAGTGCGCGTCTTTACAGCCCCAGGGAGAGTCTACACTCGCTGAGCGGCGGGCGCTGGACTGCACTGAATCCCCTGTCTAGAACCCACCCCCATCACAGCCTCTTTCCATCAGGGTTAATTTCTGCGTTGAAACGGCGAAGGGGTGGGGGTTGACTCGAGCAGCAGAATTCACTTGTCCACTTAGCGGTGTGCGTGTTGGAATTGTGATCCCGGTCTGCGTGCTGGTGCGTGTGCGCAACTCTCCTTGCATGGAGGTTGGAAGTCGCAAAGGGAGCAGGGGCTTGGGAATTGCATCCATATGGACAGATTTCAAGAATGCAAACCGTCATTCGTCTGCAAGTGTGATGTGAACCTGTCTGAAGGCTGCGCTCCCTCCCAGCTC
The DNA here is from genome assembly GCF_964237555.1 of Oryctolagus cuniculus. Taxonomy (NCBI): domain Eukaryota; kingdom Metazoa; phylum Chordata; class Mammalia; order Lagomorpha; family Leporidae; genus Oryctolagus; species Oryctolagus cuniculus. Next base: position 58,318,249 of record NC_091444.1, on the reverse strand, counting down.
CCCGCGTTTGCACAGTGGCAGGATGGCTATCACTGGGAGGGGAGTGTGTATGTGTGAGAGCGATTGTGCTGCGGACACTGGTTATTTCACTGAATCCTTTGCACAGATCTTTATTTCTCTCAGCCTCTGAGTTCCAACAAGGCAGACAACATAAGCCCTCATTTTGGTCTTCCTTCCAGGTTACCATTAGAAAAAACAGTTTAATAATTATGTAGTCCAAATAATTATATATTATAATATTATATTGCGCAAACCATTAATCACTATTTCCTGTGTTTAAAACAACACCCGTGTGTTTACTTAAGAGACTGCACAAGTATATACAGTTCTGAAAGGGAAAGCCGAACCTAGAATAAATACCCAAGATTGTGGTGGTAGCATGTTAAAAAGAAAAAAAAAAAAAAAAAAACCGAAGCCCTGAGTCCTTCCTGTTGGAAATATTGGGACATACAGTGCTGGGGAGGGCACCCTCTTTTTAATGGAGCTGGTATTGCCAGACACACATATACAGGGAACATGCCTGCCTCTTCAGGGTCCCAAGTAATGTGGTTTACATCATACACTCTACCACTGACTGTGACCTATCTTTAAATTTTGTTTGCATAGTTTGTTTCAATTAACTTAATATAATTAGCTGTTTTTGACCTACAATGAATGTTATTTTTGAAGTGGTTTTTCCATATGGAAATAGAACTTGAGCTAAAATCACCAACTTCAAAATAATTAAATTTCAGGTCTGTATCAGACTATTTCTGTAGGCTGGAGGGTACTATGAGATTGACTTTTACGTGAAAATAGTGGTGTTGAAATACTGTTGTTTTAACAATGGCAGATAATTATTCGAATGGTCTTGATAGTTAAAAAAGAAAATGAGATTAAAAACTAGACTCAGAAAAATCTTTGTAAAATCTTGCACAGAAGATTATTAGGGAAAGTGTAATTTGGGAAAAGGTGCTTGCATAGAATTAATATTCAGCCTCCATCTTAAAATTCTTTAGGAAATTTCCCTTTAAAGTTCAGAGAAATCTATGAATATTCATTACCCTAATTTTTCTTGTAGGGGTGGGGAGTTAAATATTACTTAAAAAGTGTTAATTATTTTTGAAGTTTGGTCATAACTAGAAGTTGTTTAGAATGCATTTTTTTCTTGTAAAGACAGATGTCTTATTTCCTTACACGAAGAAAATTTGTTATTTCAAGCTAAGGGGTGTAAAAATACGAGCTTATTTTAATAATACTTCAGCTGTTAATTGCAGGCAACCTGTTGAAAGTGAGCCTGGGGGGACGAAAAAAGTGAGATTGGCAGAGCTGAAATTCTTTGGAGCCACAGTAGTAAATTGAATAGACGGAAAGTTCAATGCTATGATTAAAAGCAAAGGTATCTTATGTATTTATAAATTGTGAAGTAATTTCTTTGCAGATTTTTACCTAAAATGTCCTGTCACTTCCTGAGCCAACATATTGTTCTTGCCTAATAACATTGTTAACATTGGCAGAATTAGTTGCTTACTGCTAAATGGCCTGGACATTTTCAGTCTAACTGTTGAGAAACTGGGTCTTGTTTGCAGTGCCGGGAAGTTTATATTGAGAGCAGCTGTGGTGTAGTGGCACTTGAGATAGGAGATGAGTGAACTGAATCATGAAGATGGAGACTTTGATCCATTTGCAGAAATGCATCTGTCCTTCTCTTACAGAACCTAATTTTATATCATGATATTTTGTGATAGCATCATCCTCACAGTGTGATTTTTGAAGCACCAGTGGAAATATTTTCTTTTACACTTCTGTGAAACTAAAATACATTTTCCTTACAGAAGAGTATTTACAAAGGCATATATGGGTCCAATAAAAATTAATCAAATCTATCTTCCATGTTTATTCACAAATATTAATCAGCATCATAAAATATGCCTTATGCTTCACCACTGACTGCAGCGTTTTCTTGGATGTGATAGCTGTGAAATGCTTCATAAAATCTTTCATCTGTAAAGTTCATTTCGTCCAGCAGAAGCCCTGTCCCGCTTACTCGCCTTGCGGGACTTTTGGGTAGAATTTCAAACCTGATGCAAAGTTTTGATTTTTATGAAGAGACCATTGAGTTTGACAGGAGGCAAAGCCCAGTCAGCTTGAAAGTTGGACTCTGGTGCCTGGCAGGCGCTATCTCCTCTACTGAAGAAGCAGTCCTTGTAGAGATCAAATGCAAAGCAGGCTCGACCCTAAAGTAGTCATCGCTGCACTGCTCTCCCGCCAGGTCGCCACAGAGAGATTGTGCAAGTGTAAAAGGCGTCCCCTTTCGGCGGTGAACCGAGGGCTCTATGCAGACCAAGGAATTAGTATGTTACAGTGGAGTTGCTTTAACCATGGAACTCCAGGGTGCCTTACATGAAAACCTTGGGAGCTTCTTGGGCATTTCTTGTCTGAATGTACACAGGGAGCTGAAATAGTTGCCTCGTGCACATAGCAGGGTAGTTTGAGAAGTGAAGGTGTGTGGAGGTGCTTTTTGAACAAACTCTGAAGCGCTTTGAGATGCAGGCTGTGTTTGGGGCTCGCGCCTCCCCCACAGTACTTGACAGAAACTACAGAGTGTCGGTTTCCTCTGGCTCGGTCATTGCCACCGTGTTTTTGTCCAGAAGTTTCAGCAGCTTGTGGATTCATCAGTATTGGCAGGCCCTCTCCCTTCAGGGTGGCAGTTTGCATTCTCCCACCTGTTGAAACTTCCTGCTCAGGTTGTCCTGTGGGCCAAGGATTCTGGCTGGCGTGCGCCTTCTTAGACCTCCTCTGCTGATGCCAGGCTGCAGCTTGCCATAGGGGTGCAGACCAAGGGTCCACTGCTGGCGACAGAAGCCAAAGAGGAAGAATCTGAGCTGCTGTCTTCTTACCAAGTGTGCCAGCTCACTCTGAAGCCAACTAGAATATGGGTGTCTTGAGAAAAACGGTGGTAGGGGAAAAATACAATTAGACAATGGAATTTGGCAGATGCACTGTAGTTTTTGAACCTTTGCCTCCAGAGCATGTGCTGCGCGGGACACGGGGGCCTGGCCCTCCTGGTTCTTCAGCCGCTGCAGACAACAGAAGCGAGCCTGAATTAAGTTCACCTGCCCTCATTTTGGAGTGCTCTAGTCAGTCCCATAGACCCCTTGCCTCAGTCTCCATAACACCTATAAATTTCCTAGGACTGGACTTCTTTTGTGTTTCCAATTTACATTTTTTTCAGTACTGGGCTTAATGTTTTGCCTGGAAAAACTTTAGCAATGACCTTGACAGTTAGCTTTGCTCTTGCCAAGAACTTCTCTCTGGAAGCAAGACTCCATTCTTCCTTTTCTCAGTCTGGTTCAGCCTGACTGTGGACAAACCCTTAGACCTAAGGCACAACCACACTGCTGAGAGTGGATTATTTCTGCATGGAGCCTCATGTTGCTACGTTCCACTTGACAAATAAAATCTCCTTGTCTGTCATTGTTGGCAGGATCAAATCTCAGTTCTCCACACCCCTCCTGGCCACTGTAATTTGAGTTGCTGACTATCCTCTACAGAATTAATCCTTTATTAGGTCATTTGTTCTAGCTCAGCCCTAGCCTATTTCCTGTCCCCTCTGTTCCCTTGAAATCTGGCACACCCACTGAGCCATGACATAGCCAACCTTTGGTCACCTCTTCGACAGGAAGTGGTGGCAATGTAGACATCCTGCTTCAGCCAGGAGACCCTCCAGCTACTGCTGTTTAGATAAAACTGGGCAGAATTTAAATCGGTTTATTCCAGGGGAGCAGGGTAGGAGGTGCAAGGGCTCCATCTCAAGATGGCAACATTAGAAGGTCTTGATGTTCTGATGCTGCTTTCCTGAAACCTTCGACTTTATCACAGAGCTGTGGCTGTGGAATTAGATTCAAATCAAAATGTCCTGCTACTGAACTACAGGAAAAGGGATCTGATGACAACTTGTACATACCTTTTTGTGTTTTTCAAATGTTTATTTCAAGAGCAGACTTCGGAGGGAGGAGGGAGAGAGATACCTTCCACCTGCTGGTTTACTCCCTAAATGACTGAGATGTCCATGCTGGGCCAGGCTGAAGACAAGGGCCTGAAATTCCATGAGTCTCCCACCTATGTCAATGACAGGGGTACAAGCACTTGAGCCATAAGCTGCTGCTTTCCCAGGTGCATTAGGAGGGAGCCGGATCAGAAGTGGAGCAAGTGGGACTCAAACTGGTACTCATTTTGCTTGCCAGAATTGCAGGTGTGGCTTATTCCACTGTGCCACAATGCTGGTCCTTATATATTTTCTTAAACTTGCATTGCTGCCCACTAGAACTGTCCTAGGGATCCATAGTGGAGAGCCCCCAGTTACTGCTAACTAGGGTCCATGTCTTTGTCACAGCCATCTTGATGTCCCATCAAGCCAGCTCTCACCACCATTGGACACCAATCCAGTGGTATTCAGACTCAAACCATTGGAACTTCAAGAATTAATGAGTTCTTTGAGATCAATAGTATTGATTGCATATATGTAAATTCACAGTTATTGAACAGAGGAATTTTGTGGTTTTTCAATTTTCTTAGTACGAATTCGTCAAAAAGCACAACTTAGGGTGTATGGAGGCTCCTCAAGTGGTTGACATTAAAAGGTTCTCACACTCGAGAAATGGGCACCATGACCCACCTTGTCCTCCTTGTGATTTCTCACATGAACAGTATCACATGCCACACCCAGCTGCTTGTATGAAGGGAGAACTCCAAGGACACTGGCACAGCCATGATTGTTTTTTATATAGATCCCTCCTCTCTTCTCTCCTTACCCCAATCTCTCCCATTGTGAAATTGGAGCAGCCAGACTTTACCAGGGTTCATTGACTGTAGCCTTCAATCTACTTTCCCCATGAAAACCTTCATTTTTGATTATTGAAAACTGAAAACCTGTTGAAACAGCTGCAAGTTGTGTCTGAGTTTTTTAGGTGTTTACTATCATTAATCAGGATAAAAACTGACCATCAAGGACAACACAGATGGCATTCATTAAAGTCTTTCACCTGAAGAAATGAACTTCAGGGGAGCATAGGTTAAATAAATTTTAATAAATACCTGTTTGAGCAATCCAGCCTGTCCCTTTCTCTGATCTGATTTTAGTTATTCCTTACACACACGGGTGTACATCTCCTTTGTCACTTATTCATTCCAGGGTTACCAATGTGCCAGGCACTGTGCACATGATTTTGGATAGACAGGAAGGATTATAAGTTGAAGGCTTTGTCTTCCAGGAGTATATATTCAACATGAGTTTAACACAGCTCCTCAAAGCTCACAACTGGGGGCCCAGCATCCCAGATGAGCGTTGGTTCAAGTCCTGGCTGTTGCACTTTGGGAGTAGAAGATGGATATTGTAATTGGACTCCTGTCATCCACATAGGAGACCCAGATGTAGTTCCAGGATCCTGACTGCAGCTTGGGCTTCGTTGACATTTGGGAAGTAAAACCAGCAGTTGGAAGATACTTTGCCATGCAAATACATGAATAAATTTTTTTAAAAAAAAAAAAAAAACCTTTGAGTTGGAAAGGGAAATTAGATATTACATTAGTATCTAAAACTTAAATTTATTATAATTCTGGAGGTCAGAACATTGAAATCAAGGTGCCAGGAGGACCGCATTCCCTCAAAACACTCTGAGTGAATCCTTCCTTGCCTCCTTCAGTTCTTGTCTGCATTCCTTGACCTGTGACCACATCACTGAGATCTCGGCTGCCTGTAGTCCCACTCCCACTGCCTCCTCTTTCGGTGCATCTCCTCATCTGTGTGTTTTTCTAATTACAGGAATTTTTACCTGTTCTCTTTCCAACCCGGACCAGTTGACCCTGGTGGTCCTCCACTCCTGGAAGGTCACCATCTTGATGACAAACTTTGTTCGCCCAGTTGGCATAGCTCACTACAGCCCAGAATTCCTGGGCTGGAACCATCCTGTAGCCTCAACCTTCTGAGTAGCTTGGAGTACAGGTGCGTGCCGTGGCATCCAGCAGTGTATTTTTCTTAAGGATATGCATGTAATTTTTGCAATTAGGGCCCACCTAAAAAATGCCAGCTAAGCTCCTTGTCTCAAGTGCCTTAACTTCCCCACTTACTTTACCATATAAGTTAATCACAGATTCTGAGGATTAGGAGGTGGGCTTATCTTTGACCACTACCAATGGCATCAATGAACAGTTCTCTATTTTGTGACTTGATGGGTATTCTTCAAATTGTGTAGTCCACATGCTGGAGAACACGCTCAGAAGGTGGCTCATTGCATCTTCTGAGAGCAGTGACAGGCAAGTCCTCTGTATATGATGCCAAAAGTCTAATTCTTACCCGCTGTGCCTATATAACCGCCTAGTAATTCTGAGAATTGTGAGAATGCTTCTGATCTTTCTTCCATAAGAAAGCTTCACAGTTTAACCGTTTAATGTTAATTCTCCCTGATCTGATGTGCCACTTCTGTATTTTGATGGTCATTCTTAGCCTTTTCATCTAGTGAATCGCATTCTTACCCACCTAATCTCACTTCTCTCTGACTTGAAACATTTGGCTTCTGATTGCCATTCTCATGGAGTTCACAGGAACCATTTTGTCAGAAGTTACCTGTATCCTCTTATTTACAAAACAAACAGCCCTTTCCAACTCTTTTAATGTCTTAGCAGCATCTTTAATCTCCTTGCATGCTAAGTACCTTCTAGCTCCCTGGCTCTCCTTTTCTCTCTGGCTCTTCCTTCTTCCGGCTTCTCTACTTCGTCTCCTGCCTAATGTGGGCACTCTCCAACAATTTCTCTTTGGTTGACTTCGTGCACATTCCATGCCTTTGCCTTTTCTAACTGTATCCGTTTTCATGGTGTCAAATACATTCTGCATTGCGGTCATACTCATTTCCTCATTCCCAGACTTAAACTTGAGGAGTAGCTCTCTGTGCTTGCTGGGGAGTGCAGCCTGTTCCTGCTTCTGCCTCATCCTGCTCCTCTGCTGGGGTTCCTATTTATATGACTAGCATGACCATCCCACAGCTCAAAATTTGAGTAATCTTGATTTATTCTCTTCCCTTGCCTCCCACATTTAGCCAGACACCAAATTCCAATAATTCAACCAAGTAAAATTTCAAATCTCTTGGCTGCTTTTCTTTCCTGCTATCAACACCTTAATTCATTGCTTCCTCCAATGCAATATGCATTCTAATCACATAGGAGTCTTGGTGAAATGTAGTCTGCTTCCTGAGATTGGGTGGGGCCTGAGAGTCTGCATTTCTGTCAAGCTCCCAGGTGATGTAGATAATTTCATCCATGCTCAGACCACATTGTGCAGAAAAGCCATAAATTACACCTTCAAAATGCCTCTGAACTTCCCAGATCATCTCAGTGAAGATGTTCTTGCCTTCAGTCTATTTTATATGCTTACTCTTACTAAAATCCAAATCTGATTATTTTTCTCCTATCCATAGGCACCTTCTCCAGTTTCCCCTTTTACTGTGTTGAAGAGCGACTATAGACTCAGATTTACATTTCAAATTCAGTTTCCACTCTCGAGGTCGATCTTCACTTGACCTTCAGCACTTGCTGTTCTTGGTACCTTCTGCTGTGTTCTCAGGCTGCTTCTGATGTCCTTTCTTCCACGACTTCAGGCACTCAGATTTTAGCTATTTGTCAAGAACTGGTTGAAATGACCCTTCTTCCTGTGAATTCATCTTCTAGGACTTGATCAGAATCTTACTTTCATCACTGATCACCTTCATTCTAGTTTGTGTGTGTCTGAATGCATATATACATAAATTATTCCGAATACCGGACTGTGAAGTTCTTGAAATAAGATGCCAAGTTTCATTTGTCATGACTGACCTCAAGTACCTAGTAGTCTTCCCTATATATGCTCAATATGCACATCAACATATAAAATATGTACACACAGTGCTTTTGGTGTTTGTCTTTTTTAAAATTGATTTATTTGAGAGGTAGAAATTGAAGGGAGGTGGTAAAAGAGAGAGAGCATCTTCTATCTGCTGGTTCACTCGCCAAATGGCCGCAATGGCCAGGACTGGGCCAGGCCAAAGCCAGGAGCCATGAACTTCTTCTGGGTCTCCCATGTGGGGGCATTGGCCCAAGTACTTGGGCCATCCTTTACTGCTTTCCCAGGTGCATTAGCAGGGAGCTGAATTGGAAGTGGAGTATCCAAGACTCAAGCCAGCACCCATATGGGATACTGGTACTGCATGCACAGGCTTAACCTTCTACGCCGACCTTGGTGTTTGTCTTTTTTAAAAAGACAATATATGTGAAATGTAAACGTATATGTGTTTACATATATGTAAACATAGAGGAATGTAATACCAAAAGTAAAAGTCAACCATCACCCGGTGGTTTCAAAGATAACTTTAGTTAATAGTTGATTCATAATTTTCTGATGTTTTTCTATACATATCCTAATATTTACTATATCTAAAACTGAGATAATCATAAACTTTGGTATATTGACTTTAAAGGTAAATCTACCTATTTAAAAAATGTGCCATATATTCTAGAAGATTGATTGAACTGCATAAAAGTCAATCCACTTAAAATGGTCTAAGAGTATAGCAAATGTTTGCTGTGAATTTCTGGTCATTAAAGATGTCTTTATTCAGCACTTTAGCTGCTCCTAGTATTGTGCTAGATGCTTTGAATTTGTAAGAGTAAGGCATAAATATTGCCTCTAAGGGCCAAGCTATTCTCATACCTTTAGGCTAATGGTGGGAGATAGACTCATGGAGAAGTGGTGATCATTCATCTTGGATGCCAAATAAAATAAAATTTGACCCGTACTCTCAGATTGCTGAGTTTTATGTTGAGGTGGGAGCTTTTGTGTTCTTTAGCTCTTTAAAGAGCAGGTGATCCAATGTGAATATATATATATATGTTTAAAATACATATTTATCTAACTCTCTAATACATATGTGCTTATATATTTATATTTTTAATTTCATGAATGTATCTAAACAAAACTTTTGGGAGAAGGAGTGTGGTAACACAAACATCATCTGAGCTATTTGTTAGCTTGGGGCGTGATGTAGGGTATTTATTAAAAAAGGTTTCTAATAAAATGCAAAATCAATATTCCTGTAACCATTTTGGAGGTATAGCCTCTTATTGATGAATGTTTGCTTGCTGCTAACATATTTGTCATTTAGAAAAAGTTCGTTCGGTGGAATTCTACACGCTCATTTCTCTCAGAGGACTGGCAGGAGTGGATTTATGGTAGCTAGAGTTGTCGGTCAAACTGGCTTTGTCTCAATAAAATTAAAAGGAAATTCTGAGGCAGAGGTGGGCTACATCTATGAAATAGTATAAGACCCTTGCATTCTGAGTAAAATTATATAAAATATTTGTATCTGCTAATTCCTGAAAATGTTGTCCATCGGTATAGTTACTCTCTTTTCCTTAGATGACCATCAGTTTCTTTTAGTATTTAGTGTCAGTAAAAATGGAATCTCTTCTGGAATAATGACAGTAATTATCCAATAATAAAATTAAGCTGCCTTTATTTCTATTTTTGTATTGGTTGCCAGTAAGGTCAAGCCTAAAGTTAATAGTCCTGTAGCTTTTGCTTGGCTTTTCACTATACTACTTGCCTTTTCTCTAGCATTTTTGTAACCTTTAAGTTGGATTTCTTTTACATTTATTCATTAAGTTTAAAGAACGTTGCAGAGGACACAGATGAATGGGCAGGTAGAGGAGCTGCGTAGGACAAGTAGGGAAGGAGAAGCACAGAGTTTCTGTGTTATCTCTGAGCATGGCACCTTCTGGGAACCCCCACATGTGTTTGGCTCTCTACCTCTCATTTCTGTGATAAACACTGTCAGGTTCTCTGGGGGATGTAAGAAGGCTATAATTTAGAAATATGCAGTATGAAATGATGCTTATGAAAATGTGTCCAGATATTAAAGTAAGGGAATTTTAAAAAAGGAAAGTAAGTGGATGCTTTTGAAAGAAATCAAAAGAAAAACCAGTGTTCTGGGTTGGTGTTGTGGCTTAAGGGGTTAAGGTGTTGCTTGCAATGCCTGCATCCCATATAGTTGCTGGTTTGAGTCCTGCCTGTTCTACTTCTGATCCAGCTCCCTGCTGATGTGCCTGGGAAAAGCAATGGGAGATAGCACCAGTCTGGGGCACCTACACTCATCTGAGAGACTCAGATGAAGCTCCTGGTCCAGCCCTGGTTGTTGGAGGCATTTGGGGAGTGAACCAGCAGATTGAAGATCTCTCTCTCCCTGTTCTCTCCCCGCTCTCCCCCCCCCACTCTCTCCCCCTCTCTCTTCTCTCTCTCTGTCTCTGTCTTCTCTTCTCTCTGTCTAACTATACCTTTGAAATTAATAGTTAAATCTTAAAAAAAAATCCTAGCAACTATCAAAGGCCAAGGAAGTAATTGTTAGGTTACCATTCAGGATGTCCTAAAGGAAGAACAAATAACAATAGAGGAGATGATGATCATGTCTGCTAGTGTATGAGGATTATTTTTTTAAAAAAGATTTATTTATTTGAAAGGCAGTTGCAGAGAGAAAGAGATTGCATCCACTTGTTCACTCCTCAAAGGGCCTCAACAGCCTGGACTGGGCCAGACCCAAGCCAAGAACCTGGAGCTTCATCTGGGTCTCCTACATAGATGCAGGAACCCAAGTACTTGGACCATCTTCCATTGCTTTCCTTGGCATATTAACATATTAACAGAGAGCTGAACTGAAAGTGGAGCAGTGGGGACTTGAACCTGCACCTTTGTGGGATGCTGACTTTGCAGGCAGTGGCTTAGCCTACTGTGCCACAATGCTAGCTCCTTTTGAGGATTCTGTATTCTCAGGTGGTATCTCGTTGCTTCATTAATAATCTTCCTTTTAGGCCGGTGCCACAGCTCACTAGGCTAATCCTCCGCCTAGCGGCGCCGACACACCGGGTTCTAGTCCCAGTCAGGGCGGATTCTGTCCCGGTTGTCCCTCTTCCAAGCCAGCTCTCTGCTGTGGCCAGGAAGTGCAGTGGAGGATGGCCCAAGTCCTTAGGCCCTGCACCCCATGGGAGACCAGGAAAAGCACCTTGCTCCTGGCTCCTGCCATCGGATCAGCGCGGTGCGCCGGCTGCAGCGCACCGGCCGCGGCGGCCATTGGAGAGTGAACCAACGGCAAAGGAAGACCTTTCTCTCTGTCTCTCTCTCACTGTCCACTCTGCCTGTCAAAAAAAAAAATCCTCCTTTTAAAAAGTATAGTTGAGAATTAGTTACTGTAATTTATAGTATGCATGTGATGTTGTATATACAATGCAGATGATTAAATCACACTAATTAACATGCAATACCTCACAAACATCATTTTTTGTTGTGAGAACACTTAAGATGTACTTTTAGCTATTTTCAAATATATAATACATTATTAATAAATAGTTGTCATTCTGTGTAATAACTTACCCTAAAGTTTTTCATCTTGTCTCATAGAAAGTTTGAATACTTTGAATAACATCACCCCACCCCGGTAACCACCATGCTACTCTGTAAGTTCAACATTTTTAGATTTAAATTACAAGTGAAATCATGCAGTATTTGTCTTTTTTTTTCTGCTTAGCTTAATAACCTCCAGTTCAATGCATAGTATCACAAATGGAGGATTTCCTCCTTTTAAATGCTGAATAGTATTCCATTGTGTTTATATGCCACATTTTTTTTCTGTTGAAAATTGGTATATATCCCACATATCCTTTTGCTGATGGACACTTAAGTTGATTCCATAAGTTGGCTGTTATAAATGGAGCTGCGGTGAACATGGAATGCAGAGATTTCTTTGATACACTGATTTTAATTACTCTTGGATGCATAATCAGAACTGGCATTGCTAGATCAAATACTCAAATTTTTGAGGAGCCTCCATATTTTTCCATAATATACTAATTTACATCTCTACCAGTAGTATGGTAGGGTTCTCTTTCCTCTGCTTTGTTACCAGCACTTGTTATCTTTCACTAATAACAATTTTTTAAAGATTCATTTATTTGAAAGAGCAGAAGAGGAAGAGGAGAATCTTCCATTTACTGGTTCACTCTCCAAATGGCCCCAACAGCCATGGCTGGGTTAGGCTTAAGCTAGGAGCCAGAAACTGCATCCTGGTTTCCCAAAGGCAGCAGGGATCCCCAAGTACATGGGCCATCTTATGCTACTTCCTCTGGTGCATTTGCAGGAATTGGGATCAGAAGCAGAGCAGCTGGGACCCGGACTGGCAGTATGAACAGAATGCTGGCATCTTAAACAACAGCTTAACCTGTTGCAGTACAATGCCAGCCCTTATTAGTCACCATTGTAACTGGAGTGACATACTATCTCATTGTGGTTTTGATTTGCCTTTACCTGGTGATTGGTGATGTTGAGTATTTTTTCAGTCCTTTGTCTATCGTTTTAATACAATTGTTATCTAGTTATTCAGTTGTTTTGAGTTCCTTACTGATTTTGTGCATTTACCCATTATCTGATCTATGGTTTGCAAATATTTTCTCCCATTCAATAGGTTGTGCCTTTACTCTATTGATTTTTTTTTTTCTGTACAGAAGCTTTTTTTTTTGTTGATATAATCTCAGTCGTCTGTTTGTGCTCTTAGTTCCCAGGCTTTTTGAGTTATATACAAAATACAAAAAAAAAAAAAAAAAAAAAAAAAAAAAAAGTCATTGCCCAGACAATTTCAGGGAGCTTTTCCTCTGTGTTTTCTGATAATTTTATAGTTTCAGCTACTCCAGTATTTTGACTACATTTTGATTTTTATATTTAGTGTGTGATAGGTACCCAGTTTGCTTCTTCTGCATATAGATATCCAGTTTTTCCAACAATTATTAAAAAGACTGTCCTTTGTCAGTTGTGTGTTCTGGCACCTTTGTTGAAGGTCAGTTGGCCAGAAATGTGTGGATTTATTTTGTATTCTCTGTTCTGTTCCATTGGTGTGTTTGTTTTTATTCTAGTACCATATTGTCAACAATAAAATAGAGATTGTTATTATCTTTTTTTGTTTTTTAATAAAAAGAAGGAAACTAAGACACACTGAGGTTAAAGAATTTTCCAAACTGAAACAACCAGTACTGTTAGGAAAGGTCAATGAATCCTTGTCTTAATATCATGCCTTTCTCGTTTTGGCCCCATATCTCTCTATCTATGTCTCCATCTCTAGCTCTGTCTTTTCTTTTTTTTTTTTCAAACTTTTATTTAATGAATATAAATTTCCAAAGTACAGCTTATGGATTACAATGGCTTCCCCCCATAACGTCCCTCCCACCCGCAATCCTCCCCTTTCCCACTCCCTCTCCCCTTCCATTCACATCAAGATTCATTTTCATTTCTCTTTATATACAGAAGATCAGTTTAGCATACATTAAGTAAAGATTTCAACAGTTTGCTCCCACAAAGAAATACAAAGTGAAAAATACTGTTTGAGTACTAGTTATAGCATTAAATCTCAATGTACAGCACATTAAGGACAAAGATCCTACATGAGGAGTAAGTGCACAGTGACTCCTGTTGTTGACTTTACAAATTGACACTCTTGTTTATGGCCTCAGTAATCACCTTAGGCTCTTGTCATGAGCTGCCGAGGCTATGGAAGCCCCCTGAGTTCACTGACTCTGATCATATTTAGACAAGGCCATGGTCAAAGTGGAAGTTCTCTCCTCCCTTCAGAGAAAGGTACCTCCTTCTTTGATGACCCATTCTTTCCACTGGGATCTCACTCGCAGAGATCTTTCATTTAGGTTTTTTTTTTTTTTTTTTTTCCCAGAGTGTTTTGGCTTTCCATGCCTGAAATATTCTCATGGGCTTTTCAGCTGGATCCGCATGCCTTAAGGGCTGATTCTGAGGCCAGAGTGCTGTTTAGGACATCTGCCATTCTATGGGTCTGCTGTGTATCTCACTTCCCATGTTGGATCATTCTCTCCCTTTTTGATTCTATCAGCTAGTATTTGCAGACACTATTTTTGTTTATGTGATCCCTTTGGTTCTTAGTCCTATCATTATGATCAATTGTGAACAGAAATTGATCACTGGGACTAGTGAGATGGCATTGGTACATGCCACCTTGATGGGATTGAATTGGAATCCCCTGGTATGTTTCTAACTCTACCATTTGAGGTAAGTCAGCTTGAGCATGTCCCGAATTGCACATCTTGCACATCTAGCTCTGTCTTTTCATCCAAAGCAAGGAATCAGTGAAAAAAAAAAAAAAAAAAAAAAAAAAAAAAAGAATAACCCAGAGGCCTAGGCCTGAAGAGAAAATTAGGAAGTAGATTATGGGAGGGATTCAAATATTTCCACAATTTTAACAACAGGCCTAGCCCTGGTTGAGCCAGATACAATTCTGGTTGGTGTGGTCAGGCCACCAAGTCAGTCCACACTGAATAAAGAAACTGGTTGTGCCAGATAGGATAGTCCATGCCATTCTCCAGCTCTGTTGCGAACAGAAATCAGTGCCTAACAGCACTTTCTTACTGTAGCATCTCTTAGTTGATAAATATTTTCCATGCCTTTCTCTCTGCAAGATAATTTCCTCTGGCTGGACATGTTTGACTTTTATTTCCTTAAAGCATGTTTCCTTAGTCCTGGGACTTTGCAAGTGAACAGAGTATGTTTTGTCTTTTCCTGATTCCTAAGTTATCTTCCCTCTGGAGCTTTTCCCTTCAATTCTTTTTGCTTTCTGTAATCTCATGAAATGTGGTTCCTTTATTCTTTGGAGTCAATGGGCCACCCAAGATTGTGCATTAGCACACTTACTGCCAAAGTTAAAACTCCATACCCAGTTATCATCCAGCATGATGTCTCCATGGCATTTCCACTCATTTCCCTCCTTTGGTTTTTCCCTCCTTCCTTGGCGTAAAAGATGCTGGCTTCTCAGGCTGTTCTTGAATTTTTGCCTGCTCCCTTTCAGTCTCCTTCATCAGTTAGTCTTCCTTTACCTTAAATATGGATTCTGCAACATTACCAGATATATATTTCAAAGGAATCATTGATATGAGCTAGATCAATCCTTTTATTTTATATTTGTGGAAACTGAGTTCCCAAGAAGTTGAACGCTATTCTTGAGACCCCACAATCACTAGGCTTGGATCTTTGGTCTCTTTGGAAGCCATGTAGAGCCTCCTCTGTATTCTCACACTGTTTCACTTTTTGGGCATCTGCTGTGATTTTTTTTTTTTTTGGTCACCCTACGTGATCTAGTTTTTGCAGCTGCATTTATTGCATCAAGTAGCAATAGACACAGATCTCTTGTCTCATACTTCTTTCAGAGTACTTGATATCCATTGTTGGCTCTTATTGAGACATTTCTATAAAGAGATACCATCAAACACCTAAATATACCATTTGGACATTATACCCTTTGAGACATCACCTTTCTCCAAAATACGTTATTCCTCCTATGTTCTTCCTGTCCTGATTGATTGCATCACAATCTAGTCTCACCTTGTGCCCACCCTTTTTACATGAAATTCCTATGTTACAAATTTTCCTGAGCTTGCTCTCTCATTATCCATTCTAATCTGGTAGCACTAAAATTTCTTAACAGATATTTCCTGTTTCCCTCTTGTAGGACTCTAATAGCCCCTTCATTTTCTTATAATCTTTTTTGTCTTTTTATGTATTTAATAATGAACCCAAAGTCATTTGCAATTTTAATCTACATAATTTTCAAATCTATCTCCCTTCTTTGATCCGCCATTGGTCCTAGCCGCATCAGCCTGCATGAGGTTCTTTGAATACATGTCCATTGTCTTGCTTCTAGGTTTCTGTGGATGACTGCATACTTCCTGAAATTTGGTACCCAAGCTGGATGTCCTACACACATCACAAGGCCTATACTAATCACAAGATCTACGTATCCCAAGAAAATACACTGTTTAAAACTCTACCTTCTTTTAGGGTATTATTGTCACACTTATTATCACATTTGCTGCACTTATGTAACACATTACATAAACAATGATTTATTCCTTTAGATTTTGAGCGCCTCATCAGGAGCCAAGCATTCTTTATTTTTCTGTTGCCGGATCTTGACACCTTGTAGAAGCTCATTCAGTCAAATGGTGCTTGAGGTCCCTGTGAAGACAGATTTTTGTGTTTGATTCACTAATGTATCCTAAGGGCCTATTACAGTGCTGGGCACATAATAGATTCTGATTAAATTTCTGTTGTGAAGTGAGTTCCCTAATACTGTGCAGAAATCTGAGGTTTAGAACTTCTCAGTATGTTTTGATAATAGTAAAATCCATTTATATTTTCATAAACAGCGGCCCCCAAAATGCATTTCACAGGGCATCACAGAATTCACTCAGCTGGGATTCAGAGATTCACCAGCCTGGAGCGTTCTCTGCAACTGCAAGGGTTACACTGACGCTTCTCACATGCTGAGAGATGTGACCCTTTCAGAGGACATCCTCCAAATGATTATTCTCCGCAGCTACTTCTAACATCCAGTGTTTTTCACATAGTCGTTACTGATGGTCAGGTAGCCAGCTCTCCTGAAGTTCTTAATAACCATTGGGAAGACTTTGATCATAGAGATTTGGGGTGATATTTTAAAAGTGGCAGGCAGGGACATATGCAGCAGAATCAGTAGAGATGGTTGCTTAAAAATGCAGTCTTGGGAATGAAACCAGATCAGCTGAATCAGGATGGAAGCAGGGTCTGTCAATCTGCATTTTAAGTAAATTCCTTGGATGATCCTTCTGCTTGCAAAATTTTAAGACTCACAAATTAGAGAACAAGAAATATTTTTTTACAATTTTTTAATGAGTTGATTAATAGTCTGGATTAGCCAAAGCTTACTTTATTTTAGGCCTTATACTCTGGTAAGATGAGTCACTCAATTAAAAATGTTTCTAGGCTGTGTGGAGTTGGGTGTTCTCTCTCACTGGAATTTAAATGCAATAAAGCAAGGTATGGGATCTTCAGTGCAGAATTTAGGTGAAACCTCTTCTGTCCATTGTTTACCACTGTATTTGATTATTTCTTTTTGAAGACATATGGTAAACAATGCTGATAAACTGCTTTAAAACAAACTTATCTCAAATATAGGGTGTTCTTAATTTTTTTTCTTATTCTGTCATGGAACTGGCTATTTTAAATAGACCATATTGTTGCATGTGTATAATGCCATATTTAGAGATTACATATCTGAGCAAATACATGACACATGTCATATGAACAGCTGGATGTTAAAAAATATATAAAATATTTTAGAACTGTTAACTATAGGGGCCAGTATTCTAGGGTAGTGGTTAAGCCACCTTCTGGAATGTTGGTGTCCCCCATGTTTGCTGGTTCATGATCCCTGCTGCTTCACTTCCCATCCAGCTCCCTGCTGGTGTGCCTGGGAAGGCAGTGGGCGATGACCCAAGTCTTTGGGCCCCTGCAACCATGTGGGAGACCTGGAAGAGGCTCCTGGCTTCAGCCTGGCCCAGCCTTATCTGTTGTGGCCATTTGGGGAGTGAATCAGCAGATGGAAGATGTCTTGCTCTCTTTCCTTGTATTTCTCTCTCTAACCCTGATTTTTCAAATATTTCAAAAAAACCTGCAACTAGGTTGATTACCATCAGCATAATCAGTTATCATGAGCATTCTAAATACTGGACATTGTTTAGTTTTACCCATCCATTAAAGGGCATTTTATGTAGGTATTCTATAAGTGAGTAAATTTTAAAAATCATACACAAGTTTTTTCAATGAATTTAATGTCATATGAATGTAAAGATAACAAAAATTGCAATCGCTCTGTTCCTTAGCATTTTAGAAATTCCTGTGTCAGCTGGGACCCTGGAGCCAGGAAACCCTCAGTCTGGTGTATTTCTAGCTCTTCACCTGGCCCTTCACTTGTTCATGAAATTTACTAAATTCCTGAATTCTGTCAGGTGATGCCCCAAGTCTCAGGGATAAATAGAAAAGTAAGTAGGACAAGATGCAATCCTCATGGAGTTTATATCCTTGTGAAACCCCACAGGACCTGAACAGGGCATGCTACTTAGTGTCGAGATCAGAGGAGATTGGTATTAGGGTAGTGTGGCAATTTGACTGTGACCTTCCCTAGATCTTATTTTCCAATGCCTATTAAGTAGGGAGCTAAGATGACATTCCTCCAAAAGTTAACTGTTTTCTGGAAAAATTAAATTGTCAATCCTAATTTTTACCACTAGGTGGCAGACATCTACATTTGTGTGTCCAATGAGCAGGCCAAGTTTTTAAAGATTGAAAATGAACCATTTGATGTGAAAACATAAGTTGTCAGGCTCAGATAAGTGAGAGATAGCTGTTGGTCTTATGTTCCATGGACTCCATGCTTTAAATATGGCTATTCTTTTATTCCCTGGCATTTGGCTTTCAATTTTTCTACCTGCTGTGTTTCCTTTTCATGTGTAGGACAAGAGGAAGCTTCTTTCAAAGTCACATGCATTTCTGAAGTTAACAAACACTCTGCAGTGTACTCTGGCCAGTGTTCTGCTTACATGAAGGCGTTAAAAATAAGCTGTGCAGATTGATATATGGATTCTTCTACTGGTGTTTCTAGAGAGGATGTTGCTTTGCCAGATAGTGTGACAAACAAATACTGTGTTTTTCTGTGATGATGGAAGCAATTAGATACTCTGAGCTGGACTCCTTCTCTTTACCCAGCATTAGTGACAGGAACCAAGACAAAATAAAGTGTGAAGCAAAGTTACATTGGACAAGTCAACATGTATGCAGCAAGATAAGCATCACCATTTCAGAATTCAAAGCTGGCCCAGATCCCACTAATGAGGAGTCCACTCCTCCTCATTTCAACCACAAAATGACTAAGCATGCCTTTGGGAATACTGAGCAAGCCAGACCGTGTGTTTTCCAGTCCATACCAGGCTAAGGTATAAAAGAAGTAGTGCTTACTGACTTCAAAGTTTTGGAAAACCCCATACCAATTATAGATGCTGCCATTCACATCCCAGGCAGCTTGGACAACACCATTATAAAGCAGCCAGGATTGGAAGGGGCTATAAAAGTTTGTGGCAAAGTCTTGACCCTAGATGTACATTTATAATCTACAAATATGTTAACTTGTAAAATAGAGTTATCTGAGCCAAGTTGTTCTTGGGATTCAGGGTTAGAGAAGCCAAGTCTTTTTGGAGGGATCCCAGGAATTTCTTCCATTAAGGGATTTCACTTCAGAGATGTTTTAAAGGACCAGAAAGATTTAAATAGATGAAGATGCAGTGCAGACAATACACATACCACACACCTTGTAAGTGAAAGATCCTGCTGTTTTCTTTTGTCTACCTGGAGTGGCTTTTTTCCCCCAGCTTGTAGACCTAATAAGGTCCATGAAATCATTTTGGGCCCTTGCAAGGCAACCACAGGTAGGACATGAAATTCAGTAAATCTGTAGCAGGCTAATTTCTGATTTGGTAATTTTGTTTGGTCTGTGAATGGCCCTTGGCAAAGCAAAGGCCCCCTGCCCCTATACCAACACTCTGTGTCTGTGATTTGCACTCACTAGTATATATGCTTTGAACTCGCTCTACTCTATAACTTCTCACATTCCTTGGAGCTGTGCTCAGATGTCACTTGATCATGCTGCATTTTTTGACCATCTTATTTGTAGCTTATATTTCTTCTCTTGTTCACTATCTCCTGAACCTGCAGTCCATCTCTTCCTGGCTACTGAAATAATATTTATTTTTCATATATCATCTATTAAGACTCACAACAGTATAAGCTCTATGAGACCAAGAAATAAATCTTTGCTTTTTAAATGCTAAATCTCCAATTCTTAGAACACTGTTTGGCCCAAGACAGGCTGTCAACAAGTGGGAACAAAATGAAGGAGTATTCAAGTTCACTTTTATTTTTCATAGTGTGTAGAAAGGAAAACTGAGTCTCCCCTAACTCTGCCCCAAGTTCTTAGACTCAGAGCCTTTTTTTTTTTTTTGAACATTCATATTGAAATCATCACTTATGCCATCATTTACCATGAATTACAGGAATGTGGACTTGAAGAACAATTAAGCAAATTAGCACATTCAGTCACATTTGCTTCAGTATGCCTAGCTTTGTTTCTAAATGTGCTGTTTTTCTGTTAGAAGCAGATAAATCCAACTTCTGACTTCTAAAAATTCTATTTCTGTAGCTATTTGTTTAGTTAATTATGAGCATATTATGCATTACAATGTAGTAAAGAGTTTCTGAGGTCCTAGAATGCCAGAGGAAGAAGGAGCAGGGCTTTTCTGAATTTGGGATTCAATGGTACACATTAGCAAATCAATAATTGAATGCCTTCTGTGTGCCATTATGTAAAATGTGATAGGTAATCAGGGATATGTTGACCCAGGATGTTCTTGATGTGTGCTATAAGACATTAAACCAATTTTTACTTTGCTAGTAAATTTTCTAGTAATTCAGTTATTCTGACACACTTTAAGTATTTATCATACACTATTAGATTCTTTTACATTTTTATATGAACACACCTGAAGATAGTGTATATTTTTTTCATTCATCAAGTATTTGTTGAGTACCTGCCAGTGCCAGAATGCTGTTTCCCACTGAAGTCCACGTGCTAAGGTAGGGAAACAGGATCTTACCCTGAGGAAGCTGAAAGTTCACAAGGGCATAAATAGACTAAAAATTGTTCTTACTGTTGAGAATCCGCTTTAAAAATACTGTAGAGCAGGTGCTTAGTCTAGTGGTTAGGATGTCCACATCCTGCCTCTGAGTACTGGGGTTCCATTTCTGGCTCTGGTTTCTAAATCCAGCTTTCTGCCAATGTAGACCCAAGGAGACAGTGATGAGTCAAGGAATTGCAGTCCTGCCACCCACAAAGGAGACCTGGACTGAGTTCTGGGCTCCTGGATGCAGCCTCCACCCTGCATGAGTATTTGGGGGGTAAACTGGAAGATAGGAGTGTTCTCTGTCTCTCTTTCTCTCTCTAATACAGAAATAAAATATTTAAACATTATAATATAGTAGGAAATCTGGTTTGAAGGATGCTCACCTGTGCATGATCATTAGAAAACCACCAACCCTACTGCAGTGAACTTTATTCTGAAGTGGGCTGAGTGAAGGCACTTGGTGGAGCCATTGTTTCTTTGGAACCAGGAGACCACCACCACGTTCAGGTGTATGAACTGTTTCACGGGGCCTGGGACATACCTAGACTGGAAGTTTTCTTGTCTCCTCTGTCTGTATCAAAACTTTTAGGTGACGAAGCAAAGCAAAAACACAGTGCATGTACAGGTGTGGCTTCAAGTCAGGGTTTTAGAAACTTAGGAAGATGTTCCATGATGATACATTAAAGTTGCAACTGGGTATCATCAAGAGCATTACTTACTGGTTGCCAAAGATAATGGGATGTTGGGGTTGTATCAAGGCATTCAATGCATACAGAATATGTATTGTTAAAACCGAAATCAAAGGTCTAGATAGTAGAGCAATTTTGATTTGAGGGTATCTAGTGTTCTTTTCTATCATTTTAATGCCTAGCATTGAGATGTCTTATGCTAATTTTAACAGTGTTTTCATTCACAAAATACTTTGCTTCCAGAACTGTGAAGCCCTGCTCAATTTTCAAATTATGTGGTGTAGTTCCCCAATCATGATTTTTCCCTCTTAATATTTTCCTTGAATCCAGCATTTCTCAACTGGAATTTTCTTATTACCTTACAAAGGAGCCCAGTAGACATTATTTTCTTAATCACTTCTTCATCCCATGAAATTTTAATGCCAAACATATACTGTATATCTGTTCAGATAATGTGGTCACTTAGAGGGTCAGAAACCATTGCATTATTGAGGTGGGTTTCTGTCTTCCTAGAGAACCCATTTTCACCCCCTTGGGGATAATGTTACCCCCCCCATAGAACACTGGCATCCATCATTCATGGGGCAGAAGACATTTCCTGCTGCCAGGATGAGCTAGCTGAGGGCAGAGCAAATATCACAGTACTTGAGTCCCTGCAGCCAATTCTCCCCTGAGGAGTTCTCTGCCGCCTCTCAGTTTGCAATGTCCAGAAAGCTTGTCCAATGAAACGTCTGCCATGTTTACCCTTCAAACTTGCTTTCCAAGCAGTTAAAAAGATCAGTATATTTTCCTGAGGACAAATAAATTCCAAACACCATTTCGTTTGTCTTCCAGGTTCTTACTGCTTTCTTCACTTCATTGCCGTGTGTATTTAAACTTGTTTGTTTTTTTTTTTTTTCTGACTGAGAAATCTGCCTTTTTTTTAACTACCAAAGACAGTCAAGATAAGGTACTGCTTAGATATCTTGACTTTTTCTTTTTTAAATGTTTTTTACACAGTTTTAAAGTTCCCGTGTCACCAAGTTGTTATGCTTTTGTGATACCTTATTTTGGACCCATTACATTTGTTACCTTTTGGAAAAGGAAGGTAGGGAAAAGGAAATAAAATATGTTGAGCTTCTCCATGGACAGGAACAGTGCTAGGTGACTTCATACTGAAATTCAAAATTTGATTTGTGTCAGGGTTTTGCTTGGCCTCCTCTCTAGGGTCTAGACATGTTTTTCTTCCACTGTTTTGTGTTTATTTCTATTACAGTGTTTTGTTTTATTTATATATAGCTTATTTAAACAAGAACATCACAAAATTTCCAAAATATAATACAATGATATGTCAATATGATAAAATGATATGTCAACGCCACACCCTCATTGCTACTCCCAACAGTCCTAGGAAGAGCAATTTGCAATTTTTTTAAAGATTTATTTATTTTACTTGAAAGTCACAGTTGTACTGAACACATCTTTTTTTTTTATCATTTTGGTTGTTCCTAAGATTTTTTTTAAACCTCCTTTTTTTTTTTTTTTTTTTTGAAGATTTGTTTATTTACTTGAAAGTCGGAGTTACACAGAGAAGGAGAGGTAGAGAGAGAGAGAGGTCTTCCATTCGCTGGTTCACTCCCCAGATGGCTGCAACGGCCAGGGTTGGACCAATCCAAAGCCAGGAGCCAGTAGCTTCTTCCTGGTCTCCCATATGGGTGTAGGGGCCCAAGGACTTGGGCCATCTTTTACTGCTTTCCCAGGCCATAGCAGAGAGCTGGATCAGACGTGGAGCAGCCAGGTCTTGAACCGTCACCACAGGCTTTACCCACTATGCCACAGCGCCCGCCCCCCACTTTTTTTTTTTTTTAAGATTGTGTTTATTCATTTGAGAAGCAGAGTTACAGAGAGTGAGAGGGAGAGGAGACAGAGAAAAGTCTTCAATCTGCTGGTTCACTCTCCAAATGGCTGACACAGCTAGAGCTGGGCTGATCCGAGGCCAGGAGCCAGGAGCTTCTTCTGGGTCTCCTACATGGGTGCAAGGGCCTAAGGACTTGGGTCAACTTCTGCTTTTCCAGTCCAAGGCAAAGAGCTGGACTGGAAGAGGAGCAGCAGGGACTAGAAGGGACACTCAAATGGGATGCTGGCGCCACAGGCGGAAGATTAACCTACTTGGCCACAGGGCTGGTAATTGCAATTCTTTATACTTTCTGTTCCTGTTATTTGCTTCCATATTTGTAAGTTTCTGGCTGAGACTATGTTTTGCTTTTTTGGCTTTTAGAATTTATTCTTACTGTACAGGTTTTTAACCCTATTAAAAATTTATTCAAATTTTTGGTTATGATTGGTATTTAATTTTACCATGCTTTGACTATAGTATTTTACAGCTTAACCACATGTGATAGTAACTTTCTATGTTCTGTTTGGTTTGTCTTTGAATTAATACTTAGATCATACCTCCCTTTGGGTCCCCCTCAGCTTCCTCTTCCTCCCTCTTACCCTTTTCTTCTCATTGGGGGCCATCCAGCCTCCTGCTGCGACCTGGAGTAGCTGCCACAGAGCTGTAGTGTTGGGATTTCCTTCATTTTACTCTCTGCCATTGTCCATTTCCTTGGTTCCTCAAATGTTTCTGCTGCTTATTGTGTGCTAGTAGACCTGTGAGCACAACAGAACCTTGCAAATAGGAAGCAGTCCCCAAATAATCATCGTCCTTACGTATGCTGCTTCAGCTGGTGTTCATATTTCTCATTGTATGGGATAATATGAGTAGAGTAGGAGATTACTGTAGAATACGTGCAGAGCATGCGGAGTGACTGTATAATTATTATTAAAGATCCACTTACTACAAGCTTCTTTCAAGAATGAATCAGCAGGTATCACCTGGTGGAAAGGGCAGTTCTTTTCAGTCTCTCTGAAAAGGCTGCAGATTAAACACTGCCATCCACAACTTCTAACTCTGTCCTGATGAGACAAGAAACAAGTATGTTTCTATGAAAGTAGGAGGTGATCTATAATCTAGATTTAAATACATACTGGTGTCTTTCAGCAGCGTTCTACATGTTGTGAGCTTCAGTCAGCCCCATTAATATTATTTTGCACAAAACTATGGGCCATAAAATAATATGTGGCTATCTTGAAATACAGGATTCACTTGTGTGGGCTATTTAGTTAAATTATAAAGGCTCAAAATCAAGTTGATGTAAGTATTACCTTAAAGTTTTGAGATATGGAGGATACAAACATATGTATATGTATTTTGAAATCAATGTCAATTATTTTCCATTGTCACTAAATATTTGTTTTGGTTTTACAAATAGTATTTGTGATAGAGAATTAATTTATTTGAATGATACTGGAATAACATAAACCCAAGAATGAGGTACGTATTGAAGAGAAACCAGCATTCCTGATGACAGAATTCAAATTTTAGACTTCTAGCCCTCATTATTTATGGAAATTCCATGGTGGTTTTATGAGAAATCCTGATGCTTCCGTTAGGAACAGGTGTGCTGTCTCTACAGCTAAAATTCTAAGTGTGTTTGTATCCAAATGGCCTCATTCCTGCTCTCCTCTTTATTTCATCTACTCCTTTGCTTTCTTTCTATTTACAGTTAATTTTGTATTGAGCATGCATGCTTTGATACCAGGTAAATGTGTCTTTGACATAAATGGAAAAAATAATTCTACACTGAATCACACAAGTGGTTTGCTTTTTAGAAAAGTAGGTAATCTCTTCCTTAGTTTTATTTCAATAAAGCTACATAACTTTGAATATTCATCTGGGTTTTGTCTACTAAAGGGAAGTGTTTGCCTTTGATCTTGTTTGGAAAGGTTGGAGGATGGTTTGTTCCAATTTGTGCTGTGTGACATTAAACAAACATCAACCTCTCCCTTATGTTTATTTTAAATCAGGTAATAGAAAATCTGGAGCAGAACGAAATATTTAAGATCAGATAACATGCATTTTGAAAATCTGGTCTAGTACAGACAGTAGGCCTAATTTCATATGTCGCCTTAAATTAAATCCAGCTGAGACTGATTCAACATAAAGGGGGAGAAATTGAATATGTATTTTATGCAAAGCCTGTCAGTTGGTCTCTTGGGAGCTCCTGCCCTTCAGGAACACTTGATTAATAGTGAAAATACTGCCGCTTTGTAGAAAACCACAGTTTGACCCTATCATTTGGGATAAGTTAATGGTGATAATCATTACAGAAATTGTATGCTTACTCAGTGCCTGATCAGCTCTAAGTACTTCTCTTTTAATATTCTCATTTGATCCTCAGAACATTATTGTGGGGTGACATTTAATAGATGGGTTTGAGAGATGAGTGTAATATTTAATAGATGAGTATATAATGAAGCACAAGTAGCTCAAACATTGCCCCAAGCCTGGTTTCCAACAGACAAGTGTCTGGCCCTGATTTTGTTAGGAGGTGCTTACAGTTTCTTGACTGACTTTGTTGACTGACAAATCCTATCGACTGATTTAAAGGGAAAAGTTAAGATTTACTTGTAAGGGGCCGGCGCCATGGCTCATTTGGTTAATCCTCCACCTGTGGCGCCAGCATCCCATATGGGCACTGGATTCTGTCCCGGTTGCTCCTTTTCTAGTCTAGCTCTCTGCTGCGACCTGGGAAGGCAGTGGAGGATGGTGCAAGTGCTTGGGCCCCTGCATCTGCATGGGAGACCAGGAGGAAGCACCTGGCTCCTGGCTTCGGATTGGCGTAGTTCCAGCCGTAGCGGCCATTTTGGGGGTGAACCAACAGAAGGAAGACCTCTCTCTCTCACTGTCTATAACTCTACCTGTCAAAAAAAAATGATTTACTTGTAAGTGATACTTAGGAGGACATTTGATATTGTATGTCACAATAACAACTCATTAAAATTAAGGCCAGATTTAAATTAGGGAAATAAACTTCAGGGAAATGTAAAGCTGTGAACAACTGAGAAACCCACATCTGGATAAGGTAAAATCTAATGTATCTAAAAACTTATCTGTGTTGCTGTGACCTGCCTGAGATAATGTTTCATTAGCCAAAGAAACTGGAACAAGAAAGACATGTGACTGCTTGAACAACAGTGACGGGGGAGGGAAGAAACACTGGTGAAGTTAGATAATTTTACCAATTTATGTAGAGTCATCTAGTTCTCTGAGAATAGTGTTCTTGGTACAACTTGGGTACTTTACTGGTCTTATGATTGTTGATATAAAAGATGTGATGGGGGCTGGCGCCGCGGCTCACTAGGCTAATCCTCCACCTAGCGGCGCCGGCACACCGGGTTCTAGTCCTGGTTGGGGCGCCGGATTCTGTCCTGGTTGCCCCTCTTCCAGGCCAGCTCTCTGCTGTGGCCAGGGAGTGCAGTGGAGGATGGCCCAAGTGCTTGGGCCCTGCACCCCATGGGAGACCAGGAAAAGCACCTGGCTCCTGGCTCCTGCCATCGGATCAGTGCGGTGCGCCGGCCGCAGCGCGCCGACCGCGGTGGCCATTGGAGGGTGAACCAACGGCAAAGGAAGACCTTTCTCTCTGTCTCTCTCTCACTGTCCACTCTGCCTGTCCAAAAAAAAAAAAAAAAAAAAAAAAAGGATGGGTAGAAATTCTCAATTTCTATGGTTAAGATTTTACAAGTAGGTACAAATGACGAGTAGAAAAGCAGACTATTTAAATAAAAGCATATCCTTATGAGGAGCAGCCATTGGGTTCTTTGGTGATCAGCTGTTGAGAGAATAAAAGATGACCTTCAGGGAGCATTGTGGGGAAACCAAATTTGATCTGAATTTCAAAGTCTATTTTAAAGAAATAAAATCTTACAGACCATATGTCATAAATTTTTTGAAAGACCAAATTTGGATTTTTATTAAAACATGTGTTAGTTGTATGGACCAGTTTATGTCAGGTATGATTATTGATTTTCTCATTTGAATTCAAAAATATAACAATGCTATAAATATAGGAACTAACCACTGCCATATATAGTAAAATGGAAATAATTATCCCCCCTTGATAAAAGATTTTTCTACCTAGAACCCTATCATTCTGAAGAGTGAAAAAAAAAATAGATCTTCTGACAGGCATTTCATTGACTTTCTGTTGAATCTTAATATTTGGAAGACTAATAGCAGATGAACTAGGAGGAAATACACTTGCATTTTCTTTCCAGTGAAATGTACCTGTCCATACTTATGACTGTGAGATAGTAGTCATTGTGGTTTCCTTCCTTCCTTTTTCTTGTCAGTTAATATTTTCCCTCTTTTCAGAAAAAATACTAATTTGTAAGTCCAGAGGAAAAGGTTTAAATTAAAGATCTGTAAGGTTTTATAAGGAATATTCTCTTAGTTTTCAGACTTATCCCATGGTGAAAGGTTATGAGACTTACTAGTTGCGTTTATTTCCTGTGCTAGAAATGGATTAGCAATAGAATGCTCTTCAGGAGCCCAGAGTTAAACTACCTCAGCTCTCCTATGGATGAAGATGAATAGGAATGAAACAGTTATGTGTTACTTATGAGGATGGAGGCAGGTATATCAATAGATATACCAATATATAGAATGTATATATACTAATATATAGACTTTACCAATATATACCAATAGGTAGGAGTGTGGTTGCTGAAATTTGCTTGACAGTTTCATGGATCAAGTCTAACAGATAAACTTGAAAGCCTTGATAACATGAGGACCCATTTGAGAGGGCTGAAAATGACAGCAACCATGGTATCGGAGGCCACTAACAACAGACTGACTAGGTGATTTTGCAGTCAGCTTTACCATCTGGTTCTGAGTTCTGGGAAGGAGGTTGCATGTGAACTTTGCATCATCCTTCTAAGATGTGGAAAAAATTTCAGCTGTGAATATGTGTTGCTCACACATGCTATTTTCAAAAGAAAAAATGTGTGAATGGAGAAAAATTTTCTGAAATGAAATTCGTACTTTGTGGTAGCATAAAGAATATACTGCAGTACATTTTAGAACAAGTGGTATGTGCCTCTGAGTAAACTTTAAGCTTGTTCCACTTGGTTCTTTAAAGAGTTCGTTCTGCATACCCCCTCTGAATTGTCCGATCTGTAGCATGGGGGTCATATCTTCTGTTTCAGTGGATTGCCATTGGAGCTGGAGGAAGTTTAACTTCATAATGAACAGTGAATGTTAAATAATGTGATGGCAGGTTCACTGTCTGAGATACTCATCATAAATATGGTGTTTTTAAACCAGGATGTGAGGATGAAAAATACATGTAATAGTAACTTGGTTTAATCCTTATTTTTCTTTTTTTCATAATTTTATACCTATATACATAGGTGGGAACTTTAAAAAGTTCATGGAAAAATTGAATTAAAAGTGACTACTTTGGTGCCAAATTTTTGAAATTCATGTGGTTTTTTCATAATATACATTTCCATAAAGTTTTTGAAGATCTTATGTATGTATTTATATATTCATAATGTAATTGGCATTAGAAATTTTAATTAAAGACATCTGTTTGAAATATTCCTAACTTGAAATGTTAGCTAAGAATAAAGGACTACTTTATAAACTCTAGGAATCACAGATTTTCCTCCTAGCTACACTTTGAAAAATAGAGCAAATCTTTGACCCAGGACAAATGAGTGCAATGGAGAAAAAAATAATCCAAATCATGAATTTTATTATAGCTATTTGGTAGCAGATAACCAATTCTGACATATTTTATTCCCTTTTCAGTGGATCTCTTACTTACGATCACCAAGCATTTGCTTCTGAGTTAAAAACTGTGAGATAGGCTGCCTGTACATCTTGCTAAGAAATGCAGATGACTAAATACCGGATTTCCTAAACTGTAACGCCTGACCTGTCAGCTCAGTGTTTCCCAGATGTTGTCCAGAGGCATTATCCATTTAGGAGTTGAAGCAGAAGTGCTACAGTCATGTGTGTACATCAGCAAGGCGGCAGACCACGTCTGTGTGCAGGTGTACTCCTGGGAGAGGACTGTGGCCAAGCCGATGGTGCATGCACTTCTGCAGGCCACACTTGGCTTGCTGTGAGCCTGTTCTTGCAACAGGAGACTGGATGCTAACCCTCTGATGCCAGATTCTTTGTGTTTTTAGAGAAGATTAAATTCAGATTTTAACATAATATTTGCCAATGCTTAGGTATCCCTTAATTTACATATTTTTTGACTTACAAATACTGAGTGGGAAACCAGATTTCTGAGATTGCAAACTATCTGATGGGCAACCATTTCTTAATGTCTAAATTGAGGGATTAACGCCTGTGGACCACAGTTTAATGCATACAAGTGTTCTATTCATCGGGATATATTAGAAGCATTTTTGTGACTTTCAGTCCATCTTTCTGTTATATTTTGGGAGAGATTATCTTTCAAGGTTATCCCTCTCATTTCTTAAACTTTGAAGTCTTCTTAAAACTTAAAAAAGCACAGTTCTTTAATGTCTATTTGCATCTTAGAAAAAAAAGTAACTGAAATGTTTAAATCTTTAATTTTATACTCCGTGCCTTTCAAGGAAAGTTTCAGTTGCTGTTGATACTGAAGTGGGGAAAAGTTTAGTTTCTGAGAAGGAAAATCTGGCCCATGATAATCAGTAATTTTATTTTTCTTTAGTTATGTAATTTCAAAAATTATTTATTTATTTGAAAGGGAGAGAGGAACAACAAGGGAGGGAGGGCAGAGGGAGAGCGAGAGCTGTTCCATCAGCTGGTTCACTCCCCAGATTGCTGCAATGGCCAGCACTGGGCCTGGCCAAAGTCAAGAGCTTCATCCGGGTTGCCCACGTGGGAGGCAGGGACCTAAACACTAGGGTCATCTTGGGCTGCTTTCCTCAGGCCATTAGCAGGGAGACTGATGGAAAGTGGCACAGCCAGGATGTGAACCAGCACCCAGAAGCACTGCTGACATCACTGGTGGTGGCCTTACCTGCTATGCCACAATACAGGCCTCAGTCAGTCATTTAAATGGTTAATTTCCTCACTTCTGCTTCACGGGACATTGGTATAGCACACAATAGCAAGTTCCTGCTGATGACATCATACTTTTAACAGAATGGGGCTCACTAAGAGGTGAGGGAAAATAAAGTGTGCAGTAAGCTTGATTTTGTCTTAGAAATTGACTTTAAGAAAGAGTTGTGGCCGGCGCCGCGGCTCACTAGGCTAATCCTCCGCCTTGCGGTGCTGGCACACCGGTTCTAGTCCTGGTCGGGGCACCGGATTCTGTCCCGGTTGCCCCTCTTCCAAGCCAGCTCTCTGCTGTGGCCAGGAAGTGCAGTGGAGGATGGCCCAAGTGCTTGGGCCCTGCACCCCATGGGAGACCAGGAGAAGCACCTGACTCCTGCCATCAGATCAGCGCGGTGCGCCGGCCGCAGCGTGCTGGCCACGGCGGCCATTGAAGGGTGAACCAAGGGCAAAAGGAAGACCTTTCTCTCTGTCTCTCTCTCACTGTCCACTCTGCCTGTAAAAAAAAAAAAAAAAAAAAAAAAAAAAAAGAGAGAGAGAGTTGTAGGATTTCAGAAGCAGAGAAGGGCTCCTTTGAGATGTCATAGTAAACACCTTTAAGGGTGGCAGAGAGGAGCTTGAACAATTTGTCTGAAACATGAGAATAGAGTACAAGGGAGGATGTGAAAGCAAGATCAATAGGTTTGTTTTTTTTTTTTAAGAAGGCTTTTATTTAATGAATACAAATTTCAAATCTACAGATTTTAGGAGTATAGTGGTTCTTCCCCCCACTCCCACCTTCCACCCCTACTCCTATCCTACCTCCTACTCCCACTCCCATCCCATTCTTCATTAAGGTTTTTTTTAATTGACTATATACGGAAGACCAACTCTATACTAAGTAAGCATTTCAACACTTTGCACCCAAACAGATACACAAAGTATAAAGTACAGATTGAGAGCAAGTTTTACAGTTAATTCTCATAGTATAACTCATTAAAGACAGACATGGCGAATAAATGCACAGTGACTCCTGTATTGATTTGACAATTAACACTTATTTTTGGCATCAGTGACCACCCGAGGCTCTTGACATGAGCTGCCAAGGCTATGGAAGTCTTTTGAGTCCACAGACTCTGTCGGTTTTTAGACAGGGCCATATGCAAAATAGAAGTTCTTTCCTCCCTTCAGAGAAAAGTACATCCTCATTTGATGGCCCCTTCTTTCCACTGGGGTCTCACAGAGATCTTCATGCAGAACCATTTTTGCAACTATGTCTTGGCCTTCCATGTCTGAAATGCTCTCATGGGCTTTTCAGCCAGATCCAAATGCCTTAGGGGCTGAATGTGAGGTCAGAGTGCTATTTAAAGTGATTGTCATTCTATGAATCTGCTGTGGGAACTGCTTCCCATGTTGGAACTTTATCACCTTTTTAATTCTATCTATTGTTATTACCAGGCACTTGGTCTTATTTATGTGATCTCTTTGACACTTAATCCTATCTATATGATCAATTCCACACTTAATATGTTCACTTTATCCCGTAAAATGGGATTAGTACCACCCAGCTTAGTGGGATTTGGAGTTGCATGGCAAATGTTTAGCTTTACCCTTAGTAAGTCCATGGGAATATGTGCTGAGCTGTACAGCTCCTCCAGTCAATAGGGTTCTTAAACTGTTGATCCAGATATGTTACATGTTTTGCCATGAAAGCTGAGACATCTCTTCCTTCTGTCTTCCATAGTATTGCCTCAATGAATTTGTTGAATGGACTGGATCTGGTTGTAAATAGCCAGCTCTTGGGAGCTGTATTTTTGTGAATACAGTCAACTTATTATAGATATTGTGTTCAAAAAAAAAAGCTCCCACCCAGTCTTTCATAGTTTCATACAGATTAAATGTTTTAAAAGTCACATGGAAGTGTTACATACTTAATAACTTCAATTGGATTAGAAATGACTTAGGATTTTTCTTTTACTTTGAGATATTATGTACAGTTAGATGTAAGGTTTGATGTCAGGGTGTCACAAGGGAAGTATATATGGCTGTTTCGTTCATTACATGTTATTTTAAGGATAATTGTTAGGGGGATCAGATTGTACCTAGAGCTTTCAGACTGGGGGATTTTGTGGTTCATTTTGTTCTTATATTCTATAAAATTAAATGTTAACAAGGCCAACATATACCCATCATAATACCAAATGGGAGCAATTTATTATCTATGAAGATCAAAATTAGGAAAACTGTTGTTTCTTCCTATATCTTATCCTTCATCACAGTCTTGATTTAAAACAGCTTATCTAGGGAACCATAAAAAACTGAACAAGTGCAAGTTTTGTTGTGCCAGTATATAAACAATGTTGTTTATTTCTCTGTCCCATTTAGCCTTCACGTCTTCTTGGTGAGACAGATCATTATCTTGCCCTGTTTGAAAATTCAGCACCCCATGATTTTCTCATCTTACTGTTGTACACACAAAATCAATTTGGTAATTAGATTATAAGCTCTGCATAATGATTAAAGTTCTTTTTCACAAAAGAATATACATATATATACATACATACATATATATGTATGTCAGAGTTGTGGGGGGAAGCAGGGAGAGGGGAGTCTTCCATTTCCTGATTCACTGCACAAATGGCTAGGGGCTGGCACCATGGCTCACCTGGTTAATCCTCTGCCTGTGGCGCTGGCATCCCATATGGGTGCCGAGTTCTAGTCCCAGTTGCTCCTCTTCCAGTCCAGCTCTCTGCTGTGGCCCAGGAAAGCAGTGGAGGATGGCCCAAGTGCTTGGGCCCCTGTACCTGCATGGGAGACCAGGAGGAAGCACCTGGCTCTTGGCTTCAGATCAGCGCAATGCTGGCCATTAGGTGGGTGAACCAACAGAAGGAAGACCTTTGTCTCTGTGTCTCTCTCTCACTGTCTATAACTCTACCTGCCAAATTAAAAAAAAAGAAAGAAAACGGTTGCAATGACCAGTACTGGGCCAGGCCAGAGCCAGGAGCTTCATTTGCAACTCCCACATGGTTTCAAGTGCCCAACCACTTGGGCCAACTCCTGCTGCATTCCCAGGTGCGTTAGTAGGAAGCTGGATCAGAAGTGCAGCAGTCAGGATAGAAACTGTTATTCTGATATGGGATGTGAGCTTTGTTGGTGGCAGCTTAACCCACTGCACTGCAACACTGGCCCCTAATATATCTTCATTTTTAAGGAAAAAGAAAGAAAATGAAACTTTTATAAAGATCTCTTAGTATTAAAATAATGAAACACTGTGGCACTGTGATGCAAATTTTTTGCCTTCCTCATATTTGACCTGCAAATCTGGTGGTCATTTTTATAACTTCAATCTCTTATAAGTTATTCCATTTAAGAATTTTTGCTTTTAATGGAGAAGGCAAAAAGGGGCTAAAAAATAGAATGGTAAAAACCTCCAAAAATGGAGAATGAAATAGTGTTTTTTTTTTTTTTTTTTTAGAGAAATGAAAACAATAATAATGAATTCTAGTTTGTCAAATTTTGAGACTCAATCCTTTAATCTGTCAGCAAATCTGTTTATAAAGCATAGAGTACTTTGCCATAAATCGACAAGGTGATGCTACATTTTTAGAATGCTTGTTAAAAAGAATTTCTGTCAAGTTTAGTACTTTTAATCTTTAAGTTGAGTAAATACATTTCTTGAAAACATGGAATCAGTAAGGACTAATAAATGATAGCCTCATATGCTCATTTCATTTTATGACTCCCTTATCTACTAATAAATATTAATCATTTACTTATTTGCCTTTATTTTAAAACATTTTAAGTAATGCAGAAAAATGTAAAGAAGAGATCAATGAGCACATATAAATTTAACAATTTTAAGCATTTTGCTATATTCTCTTCATATGTAAACATGTACATACTATTTTTCTTGAAAGCAGGGATGGATAGATATATTAATAGCACTTAATGTGGGATTCATGTCAAAGATCATTCAATGAGGAAGAAAGCTGTATTAGGTAAGGGCATAATATAGTTCAATGAAGACAGCATTTATAAGTATGTCAAAGAATGTGACACTTTTTTTTAAGATTTATTTGAAGGGCAAAGTTACAGAGAGGCAGAGGCAGAGAAAGAGATAGGTCTTCCACCTGCTGGTTCACTCCCCAGATGACTACAGTGGCTGCTGATCCATAGCCAGGAGCCTCCCCAGTGGGTGCAGTGGTTCAAGCACTTTTGCCATCCTCTACTGCTTTCCCAGCCCAAAGCAGAGGGCTGGATCAGAAGCAGAGCAGCTGGGACTCGAACTGGAATCTATATAGGATGCCAGCACTGCAGGCAATGGCTTTACCTGCTACACCACAGCGCCGGTCCCAACACCCATGTATTTTCATACTGTATATTAAACTCCTCTGATGTTAATTTTAAAAACCATTTTATGTACTACTTTTATATATGTTCTGTATCTGTGACTTATTTATAAATATGATTTTTTGCTCTCTATTAATATTGGTTGATCTATCATTCATTTAACCTCTAGAACATAGTTTAGGAAATACTAAACATTCTTCAACCTTTTCATTCAGAAATTCAAACCCAGTGTCAAATGCATGCCATGGAATGCTTCGTGTCCAATGTATTCATTCTCTCTCCATTTCTCTATGTTAGACTAGTTTTATGGACCCTAGTCTTCATTGCCAAGCCACATCATACTGATGTCAGATATTTTTATAGGGCTAAAGAATATGCTTAATTCTTTTTTAAAAAAACTTAATGAGAATTCAGTTTATAATTTATATTGCTTTGTGGAATGCACAAAATTCAATAAATGTAAGGCAGTGAACTGTAATTATGCTTTTTATCATTTTCAATTATCTTTATATACAGAAGATCAGTTTAGTATTTACTAAGATTTCAACAGTTTGCACACACACAGAAACACAAAGTATAGAGTACTATTTGAGTACTAGTTATACCATTAATTCACATAATACAACACATTAAGCACAGAGATCCTACATGGGGAGGAAGTGCACAGTGACTTCTGTTGTTGATTTAACAATTGACACTCTTATTTATGGCCTCAGCAATCACCTGAGGCTCTTGTAATGACCTGCCAAGGCTATGGAAGCCTTTTGAGAAGGGTACCTCCTTCTTTGATGGCCTGGTCTTTCTGCTGGGATCTCATGCACAGAGATCTTTCATTTAGGTGTTGTTGTTGTTTTGCCAGAGCCAGAATGTCTTAGCTTTCCATGCCTGAAATACTCTCATGGGCTTTTTAGCCAGATTCGAATGCCTTAAGGGCTGATTCTGAGGCCAGAGTGCTGTTTAGGACATCTGCCATTCTATGAGTCGGCTGTGTATCCGGCTTCTTCTCATGTAGGATTGTTCTCTCCTTTTTAATTCTATCAGTTAATATTAGCAGACACTAGTCTTGTTTATGTGCTCTCTTTGACTCTTAATCCTATCTTTATGATCAATTATGAACTGAAACTGATCACTTGGACTAGTGAGGTGGCATTGGTACATGCCACCTTGATAGGATGCAGGATACGGAATTAAAATTGTTTATGTTAAGAACATTTAGAAGTTCTCAAAAACAAATGCATGAACTACAGAAATACATACAGGACAGGACAGAAAATCTGTCTCGTGAAAATGAAATCTTAAGGAGGAATCAAAATGAAATAAGGAATTTAGTGGAACCTGAAATTGAGATATTATAATCAAAATCAAAATGAAATGAAGAATTCAATAGAACAAATGAAAAACACATTTGAGAGCCTTAAAAACAGAATCACATAGAGAATATCGGACTAAGAAGACAGAGCACAGGAAAGTATACAGTCAAACCAAAGAAAAGAAGAGGAAATTAGAAATCTGAAAAACATTGTTGGGAAATCTACAGGATGCTATTAAAAAAAAAAAAAAAAAACAACATTCGGGTTCTAGGAGTTCCTGAAGGCATGGAGAGAGAGAAAGAATTAGAAGGCCTTTTTAGTGAGATACTAGCAGAAAACTACCCTGGTTTGGAGAAGGAAAGAGACATCCAAGTACAGGAGGCACATAGAACCCCCAATAAACATGACCAAAAGAGATCCTCACCACGACACATTGTAATTAAACTCGCCACAGTGAAACATAAAGAAAAGATTCTAAAAATGTGCAAGAGAGAAACTCCAGATTACTCTCACATGATCTCCAATTAGACTTTCAGCAGACTTCTCATCAGAAACCCTACAGGCTAGCAGGGAATGGCGAGATATAGCTCAAGTACTAAGAGAAAAAAACTGCCAGCCCAGAATATTATATCCTGCAAAGCTCTCATTTGTGAATGAAGGTGAAATAAAGACCTTTCATAGCAAACAGAAATTGAAAGAATTTGTCACTACTCATCCAGCCCTGCAAAAGATGCTTAAAGATGTGTTACACACAGAAACACGACCATCAATACGAAAGAAGGTAAAGGAAGAAAATCTCCCAGTAAAAGATCACAGGAAGTTCAAAGCATATAGTAATTATGCTCTTTAAATGATGTCAGCATTAACTTATAACACATATAACAGATAACATTACAGGAAAATGCAGGCCATGAGATAACTAAGGGAAGAAAAATAATGCAAGAAAACAGCTTAACTATTATGACCAGAAAGTGGGAAGATTTATGTTTGGTTTATATTTTATAAACAAGTATAAAATACTTAATGCAAGAATCTGTAATATTTTCAATGATGCTGCCATATGAAAGCTTTGAAATTACAATATAATGGCTTAGATGATATTTTTCTTTTTGTAGGCTTCAGCTGAGGGTTGACAGTTTTATTTTTTCCAGTACATTAATTTTCTAGACCCTTAAATTTGAGAAAGTGGCTTACCCAGTACATGAATTTAGGAAGTTTCTGGAATGTCAGCGGTCTTTCACTTTACTTTCTGTCTTTTTCTTTTTTACTTGGTTTCTTCAGAACAAGCATTGGAAAAATATGGATTACAGTTTTGCTATATCAAGACTCACATTTTTAAGAGGCAATCTTGTGGATTAAGAAGAGAACATTTTAGAAACATCATAACTTGTTATAAAACACTTTGGCAAGAATAAAACCCATCTAACACATGAAAGCCAGAATCATATGGAACAAAAAAACATTGGGAGAAAGCTTGTCTGTGAAGGAAATATACAGATGATAGGAGAGGATGGGCTTCAGAGTTCAGAAGTTCGGGGTACCAGTCTTGTTTGATCTTATCCAAGTTCCAAGAATTTTCTTTGATCTGTGATTTCTTCTCTGTAAACTGAAGGTAGTCTATCAGTGTTATAGGATTGTCACTAGGACTAAATGAAACAAAGCACATTAATTAGAGTTGTGCAGACAGTGCCTGTGACTAGAGAATCCCTGGGAAACACTGGAATTCCAAAGAAGTTTTTTTTTTTTCTCCCTCACTTTTTTTTTGATCTTTTTAAGGACATTCATTAAAATTATGTACACCAGGTATACAGTATTTATCCTCATTTTTTTTTTCATTTAAAAGAAAATCATTTGCAATTATGAAGTTAAAATGTTCATCCTGATGGTACCTTGTTTTGGAACACTGTGGCTGGAATTGAAAGTTTTACTGCTGCACTCCAAGACCACCCAGATTCCACTGAGTGACACTTTTAACCACTTAGCCTGTACCTAGCATAGCACTGTGGAAGAGGATAAAAAATCGGAAACCAACATGTAAATGAAAAAAACTTAAATGGCCATACATGGTACCTTTAAGTGGAATTTTATTATAAATCTGTGTTCCTAGAATTTAGAGTCAGAGAAGATGATGAGGTAGGAGTGAATTAGTTATTCAGCAGAGCCCTCATCAGAGTGACCAGTGTGAAGCAGAAGCCCAATAAGTACCAGGTTTAAAAAAATTATTCTATTTTTCTAATAAGTATACAAACATTAAAGAAGAAATCCTTACAAACATAGACCATGTACCTCTTTCTTTGTGAAGCTTTATTGAATATTCAGAGACTGGTTATTTCCTCCTCCGATGTGCCTTTGTAGATTTCCGCGGTATCTCTGCAAGTGTTTCTCGCATATGACGTGACAGATCGTGGTGTGTGCTTCTGAGCAGAACAGGCGTTCACCAGGGGAGCTGCTGTGATCTGAATGCAGACATGCAGTCCTTGTCCCTAGCACAGAATCTGCAACATAATCATTTGTTAATGAGTAGTTCTTGAATTAAGTAATGAATTTTCAGCCAAGCATGGCAAGAAATAGATTTGTGTTTGTAGGGGGTGTAAGATTGTGAAGTCACCTCAGGAATGTGAACACTCTTCAGAGATATGGAGATTGACATGGGCATGGCATTTCATTCACTCATTCAACTGACACCTCTGAAGCAATGACTTTGTGCCCTACACTCCAGGTAAAACAGAGCCTCTCTTCCTGGGACTTAAATACAACTGGAAGAGATGAACCAGTCAGAAGGTAAGTGCACATTTATAACTGTGACGGATTCTACCAAGAAGAGATCCATGGTGTCCTGGGACAGTCTGATCTGTTTGCTGAAGATGGCATAGATATGACATTAGCTGAGAGCAAGCCTACCAAAAAAAGTAGTGTGTGCCCACTCCACTCAGTGGCCACAAGTGCCTCCTGATGGAGACATAGTAGGTGGACACAATGATAACATGATTACGAATGACTTAAAGTGCTAGATATTAAGGTTCGGTGATGAATATTGGGATTAAGTGTCATAGAACATCCTGTTGGGCCTCATATGTCAAACCCAATACCTAAGCTTTTTAAGGACTCTGCCTTTGCCAGTGATTTCCATTCCATTCATTTACTCATTTTATTCATTGAATCACTTTCTATAGTGATTCACTAATATTTATTGAACACCTACTGTGTGCCAAGCCAACCTCAATCTTCATTTCCTGTGTTTCTGAATTTATCCTAATTTTTCTTACCAAAGTGCTGCTGAAAGCTTCTTTTCCAGGCGCCCTTTATTGGTCTTCATGATTACAGATAAACAACTTTCCTTCATCCTTCCCTCATAAGGAAACAAAACGACTCTCCTGAATCAAGTTATTCAAATCATCAGCAGTCCTAGACCATTCAGCTTCTTTTTCACATTTGCTTCATCATGTTGAAACAGAACCACAAAGTATAGGTACATAGTAAATTATTATTCAACTGTGTTAAACAATAGGAAATTTTATGAAACAATGTAATTATCTTGAAATGATTGCCAATTCTGATGATGCTCTTAGTTTTCTTTATTATTCCTTTTTTTGGGGGAATAGCTTATTTGCATGTAGAGTTTTAAAATACTTCATTCCTTGATCCTGCGGGGGAAACAGGACACACAGCAGACTCATAGAATGGCAGCACTCCTGCCTCAGAATCAACCCTTGGGACATTCGGATCTGGCTAAAAGGTCCATGAGAGTCTTACAGGCATGGAAAGCCATGACACGGTGGCAAAAAACAATCTAAATGAAAGATCCTGGTGAACAAGACCCCAGCAGAAGGAACAGGCCATCAAGGAGAGAGGCGCCTTTCTCTGAAGGGAGGAAGGAACCTCCACTGTGATACGGCCTTGACTAAACAAGTTCAGAGTTGGTGAACTCAAGGGGCTTCCATAGCTTAGACAGCTCATAGCAAGAGTCTCGGGGGATTGCTGACGTCATAAATAAGAGTGCCAATTGTTAAATCAACAACGGGAGTCACTGGGTACATGCTCCCCACATAGGATCTCTGTCCTTAATGTGTTTTACAATGAAACTTAAAAACAACACTACTAGTCGAATAATACCCTATACCTTGTGCGGTTGTGTGAGTACAGCCTGTTGAAATCCCTGCTTAGTATATACTAAGTTGATCTTCAGTATATGAAGGTAATTGAAAATGAAACTAGATGAAGGGTGGGATAGGAGAGGGAGTGGGAGAGGGGAGGGCCATGGGAGGGAGGGAGGTTTGAGGGGGGGGAAGCCACAACAATACAAAAGTTGCACTTTGTAAATTCACATTTATTAAATAAAAAAAACTATATAACAAACAAAAAAACTTAATATTTTATCCTTTTAGTATTTTTCATGTTCTACTTAAAACTATTGGTTGAACTCTGTAATTAATACACAATTACTCTTAGGTGTTTAATTAATGCTATAACTAGTACTCAGATAGTATTTTACACTTTGTGTTTCTGTGTGGGTGCAAACTATTGAAATCTTTACTTAATATATGCTGAATTGATCTTCTGTATATAAAGATAATTGAAAATTAATCTTGATGTGAATGGAAGGAGAGAGGGAGTGGGAGAGGGGAGTATTGTGGGTGGGAGGGAAGTTATGGGGGGGGGGGAGCTATTGTAATCCATAAGCTGTACTTTGGAAATTTATGTTCATTAAATAAAATAAAATAAAATAAAATAAAATACTTCATTCCTTATTGTGTCTTTCAGAAATCGCTGTTAACTTATTTAATCTAAACTGACAAATGTGTCTTCCTAACAGACTGTCAATCCCTGCCAGCACAGGAGAGCCAGTTCTATCTTTTTCTAGCTGCAGGTCAGTGATGTTAACTTTGGTTAACTTGACATCAGCAATGAGGGGGATAGATTCGCTCTGGAAATTATCAAATGCCACAAAGGAGATAATTAGCTTTTCCCCTAGAAAGCCAGTAGTTAATTATTTTCTAACACCATTTCATTGAAATTTCCCCATCAAAAATTTTTCTAAAAAAAAAAAAATCTCAAACCAAAATAAGATTAGTGGGTTTAATGAACTCTTAAATGTGTGCATATGCAGGTTGAAGTGATTTAGAACTATTTGCAAAATCCTTGGAGAAGAGATTTTGTTATTCTCATCTTCATTTTCATTCATTCATTGTACATCATTCAATCACTTATTCAACCAGCATCTATTGGTGCATCTAGCAGACAATTTTCTCTTTCCTCAAATTAGTCACTGTCTCCTGGGTGAGAGATGATGACAGATTTCTGTACACATAATGAAGGTGAATTCTGGATTGAAGGAGAGGCCGTGAACAAGAAGGGAGGTACACACTTAAGAACTGTATAAGAAGTTAAAACCGAGAGTAGTTGATAATGCAGTGAGAGAGAAGACTGGGGGCTGACTGGCAATTACAGATTGTGCAGGTGGGTGGACAGTTGCCTAGTCTATAAATATACAGACAGAGAAATGGGTTGAAGGGAGGTGTGAGTGGGGCCTGCAGAGGTGAGTAAGGATGCCAGCTCAATTTGGGTCATGCTAATTTGAAGTTATTTTAGAATTTTTAGAGGCAGTTGGAAGTAAGTCTGACTATTGGAAAGACATTGAAAGATAATGATTTAAAGTCATTATCTTGGGGTAGTAATTAAACCTAGAAGAGATTAAGATGGAATGTTAGGATCCCAGCAGGAAGCAGATGTCACAGTCAAATGGAGTCATTCAGGAGAATTTGTTGACAAGACTGTTGATAAAAGTGGTAGGCAGGAGTAAGAAAGGCACCTGAGATGACGGAAACACTGAGACTACTAACAGCTGTTACCCCTCCTAGGCCTGCAGGGTGGAACAAAAGGAGTGTTACCAGAATGAGAGAAGCCAAAGCCAAATCTGTAGGAGTTAACTATAGGAAGGGGTTCTCTGTAGGACTTCAGCCTTAGCAGAAGAGCTTAACCAGTATCAGCCCATGGCCTAACAAGACAGGAGCCCAGGGAATAAATATGACCTCCATTTCCTCCTACCCTTTGACCTTTGGCCTTCCATTGGCTGAATCTATCATGAGGTCAAAGGGCAAGGAAATATCTGAAGCTTCATAGAGGTTGTCATCCTAGGACTGAGGTTCAAATAGAGAAAGGTAGATAGTGGAATACCAGACTTGGAGCGGAAGGGCAAGATGGCCTGTAAGTTGATCTGAGGAGATCAAGCAGGAGCTGCACCAGTATTTACTAGGAGAGAGAGAGGGAGAATGCAAAATGGTATCCAGAAAAATTAGATGAAAACTAGAATGAGTAGTTTCACTGAAAGATGAGTGTGTTCTAAGAAAGAGGAAGCAATGAACATTGTCCCATGTAAGATAAAAATCCGACTTAAGAAGCCCAAAGAGTACTTGGCAAATTAGTCTTTCAGGGTCCTCCGTGACTCTGTTTATTTCATATTGTGGTTTTGCACCAACAGGGTTATTAAATGGGTGGAAAGCACAAGAACAGGTTTGTAAAAGTCAGTGTCATTGTTACTGGCTCTAACATGAAGAGAAGAGTGGAAAGGTTTCCACCCTGAAGAGTGGGCTCCTCCTTCCTGGAGCTCCTTCTATCATACAGACCCTACAAACATGTTCTATGAAAGGTTTTTGAGAGGAAGTAAGTCAATAGCAGCTTCAGTCTGCCTTGACATTATCCAAGGTCAGCTGCTGCAGTGGTCAACGGGTTGAACTTCCCCTATCTGCAGCCCTCTAGGATCACATGGTAGCAGACACAAGAGCAAGAGTTGGGTAATTGTATTTGCCATTTCAGAAATGGTGTGGATTATTTTACATAAATGATTAGCAGCAGTAGTCTTTGTCTGGAACAATTTGAGTAGATATTTCAGAGTGCAAAGTATGACCTGGTGATGAATTAACAAGGAGTCAAGAGTCATAGTGTAAGAGATGCTTTAAAGGAATAAGATACATTCTTTGTATTTAATAGGAAATGTCAGGAGAATAACACTTTGGGGTATGAGTGAAATGCATATAGGGTGGGGGAATGGCACATAGCAAACATTCTGTAAATGTTTGTTGAATAAACCATAGATGCAATAAAATTTAGTCATAAGAACACTTAATGGAGAAAATATTTTCATCTTGTTCTGTTTGACATATTACCAAAGGATTCGTACAAGGAATATTTTCTCCATGCATTCCAATTTGTTTTTCTGTTACAAAATGTAACTTCATTAACCCAGTACCTGCAACAGAAATTTGACATTTCAACATAACCATATTTACCTGTACAATAAATTTCTCTCCAAACATTTATATTTGTGTGTGTTTCTATGTCCTTGTTAGCATTCTACAGTGGGCCCATTGTACTTGACACTTGTAGGGACTGAAATATAGCCTATCTAGCAGACATAAGATACTTTTGGGGGTTGTTTTTTGTTACCTGGTATCTCTCTTGTTTCATGTTTTCCACTTTATAAGTGTACATATAAGGTCTTTGTACTCGTAATTTTTCCTACTGAGCTTTGGGTTACTTCCTTAAGAAATTGTTGGATTTCCTGAAATCAAATTATTAGGGATTAGAACAAGAGCACTGCGCTCAATCTCAATGCAATTTCAGTTACATTAGATATTTAGACATTTTAAGCTTCCTTTGAGTGAATATATCTTTAATTTCTTCAGCTTTTTGTATTTCTAACAACTCCTTTGACTAAACAAACCTGATGGTTTTTTATCTTTGAGCTTGAAGAGTGCAGATAGTGGTAGCTCTGGGTAAGAGAGAAGTTAGCAAAGTGAGGTAAAACCCTATATCCTGTGAATGTAATCTAGCA
Organism: Oryctolagus cuniculus; assembly: GCF_964237555.1. NCBI lineage: Eukaryota > Metazoa > Chordata > Mammalia > Lagomorpha > Leporidae > Oryctolagus > Oryctolagus cuniculus. The sequence continues at coordinate 58,274,554 of NC_091444.1, read as the reverse complement.
GTTAAGGTGTTAATACATGATTAGGTCATTGTAAATTATTTCAATCTAATTATGATTTACTGTAATACTTAAAAATATATAAAAAGGCTGGCTATGATCTAGTAGTCGTACCGCCTATAACAGATGCCATCAAACGAGAATGTGATTGCTATTAACCAGTGCATAGTGAATGCTCTTCCCTAGCATTTTACATTGCGGAGATCTTGAGTGCGGCTCACATCTTCTGTGCTTTACTCTTTTTCACTGATGGCAATGTTTATTTGGTAGGTCTGATTACAGTTTTCTTCTCTTTACATGTAATATTTTCTCCCTTCTGTAATATTTTCTGCCCATCATCACTGGTGGGAGTTTTTTAATGTCTCAGTGGCAATCCATTCACCTTTTACCAAAGTTCCCCTACTCATGGGTTCTGCCATCTTTGTACCTCTTCACTTCACTAAACATTGGATTGTGATTTAATGGAATGAACGCTCAGCTTCTGTAAACCCATTTGTTTAACACCCAGACAGTTCTTATATATGTTTACACTGTATAACGAGAGGTGACTTTCAGAATTTTAGATGTATTTGAAATTTTCATATTTGATTCTAGGTTTAAGTAAACAGATGCCCAAACAACATATAGTTTCATAATTTCTCAGGAGTTACCACAGTGCTTATATCCAAGACAGGGTTAGCACATATACATTAGTAGGGATGGTTTTCATTTGAACATTAGGCACTTTTTTGTCTCGTGATCATAAGAAAACCACAATCAGGAAAAACTTTGATACAGATAATTTGGCTAAGCTTGAAACTTGTTAGACTCAATTGTAAAATGCAGTTTCTGTATCTGAAATCACAGACTTTTTCTCCTTCCTAGGTAGATGTACACACAGACACATTCTAGATATTGTACACATACATATCAGATATATGTTGTGTGTGCGTTTGTATATACATACACATATATATAGTTGATTGGATTATAGTTGATGGATATAGTTGGGTTATAATTGGTGTATAATTGTAATTTAGCTTTTTGATTTTTTTCTTTTCAGCATTTTTGGGGAACGTTGTACATTGCTTTTACTATAGTAGATGATTTGTTGTAAGATAGGAATAATGAAGCCGGCGCCGTGGCTCAATAGGCTAATCCTCCACCTTGCGGCGCCGGCACACCGGGTTCTAGTCCCGGTCGGGGCGCCGGATTCTGTCCCGGTTGCCCCTCTTCCAGGCCAGCTCTCTGCTATGGCCAGGGAGTGCAGTGGAGGATGGCCCAGGTGCTTGGGCCCTGCACCCCGTGGGAGACCAGGAAAAGCACCTGGCTCCTGGCTCCTGCCATCGGATCAGCGCGGTGCGCCGGCTGCAGCGGCGGCCATTGGAGGGTGAACCAACGGCAAAGGAAGACCTTTCTCTCTCTGTCTCTCTCTCTCACTGTCCACTCTGCCTGTCAAAAATAAAAAAAAAAAAAAGGAATAATGGCTAAGGATTTCATAGTCATTTAAATATTAAGTAAATAATATAAGAGCATTTAAAATACAATGATGTTGTGTTGTAAAACATAACATCTATTAATTAACATTAGAGTTTCTTCAAACCATTCTTCGCCTTTGTCCATACAGCACTTCACCAAGAAAACAACCTTATCACTTTGAGAGAAAAAGACCTTCATAATCCTTACATATTGAAAAATCTAATGAAATTCATTCATTTATTCACTTGCTCATGAAATATTCATAGGCACCTACTATGCCTGTAAAATGCTGTGGTCTACATTAGAAGTAGAATTAATTTACATAATAAATCTTTGCAGCCTAGTTTATTTCCCTCCTTAAATAAATTTCGGAGGTTCATAGGATCACATAACACGTTTGTTCTTTCAGCCCTCCACAGATGATCAAATCTGCTTGATTGATTTCCCTACTCAGGGAAAAAGATTTTTAAAGTCTATAAAATAGCAATTAAAATGCCTGAAGATATATAACTAGGTCTGCAAAATAATGAAATTAACAAGGTTCAGTGGATCTACATGATACAATAGCCTCTTTCCTAACAAGGGAATCATTTTTATCTCTAAAAATTACTATGTGTGGGCTTGGGCTTATTATATGAAGAGTGAATTTGACAATTTGAGTTGGAGCAGAAATAAACCCAGTGTTCAAGGTCAGACACTGCTTTTTGAGAAGAAAGACTGTTAGTGTAAGCCCGGCCTGTCCTAGGCTTTGTACTTGACAGTGAATGGTGTCAGTTTTCACTCAGGTGTTCAGTGATTGAATTCCTTCATTTAATGCTTATTAAGTGCCTGAAGGACACAAAGAGTTAGAGAACCATATTCAGCACCCTTTAAAAAAAATTAAACTAAGAATGGTACCTTTCTTTTACCTTAGGAACTTTAAGATGCTAATTAATTCATTAAATCGATGGACTAATTTCATTTCCTCATTACTGGATCCAACTACTTTTCCCCAAGATTAACAAAACAGATAAATGTGCCAACATGCTAGAAACTAACGTTGTGACTGGTTATAAAAACCCAGCTATCCCCAACTATCTATATGGGGTGGGGAACTTGGTTTTCAGATGTTCATTACTTAAAATGCTTTTTTCTTTGTAACTATCTCCTTCGTCCTGGAGGGATGTTGATGTGAATGGAGAAATACTCATATCACTCTAAAAGAGTTTGTAGATGGCAACATATCCTTTTAAGATTCTTTGTGAATAGTGGCGTTCAAGGGGAGGCAAGCTAAGGAGAATGAGAAAAGCAGGTGAGAGGTTCAAATTCAAAATCTCATCTGAAAGTGGTCTCTTTGGGATTTTGTTCTCAGTTACTGTATAAGGAGTTGTTTGCTTTTTATCTTTGGTAAAATCCTGGGAAACACCTTGTTATTTGTTGATAATTTCTCAACAACATTAATTCAGCTGGCCTATGCTCCTGTTGATTTGGCATGTTAGATTTGAAAATTAATTTACAATCCATATTTGTGTAGAAATATATTGATCACCCTTTTTCAGTCACTTGTGTTTAATTTGTCTAATATTTTCTAATCAGATACCAATATACTATTGCTGTTTATTATATGAACAGTGAATTTGACAAATACTCTGTATAGATGTTGAATAGAGTTCCTTTTGCAAACGTGAATTAATTTGAGGCTTACACTGACTCCAAGATACGTCATTTATAAGGGATGTACTAGGATGTCTTTTTTGTTTACTTTTGAAATTACTTATGATAATCATTATATGAAAAGTATGATGTAGTAAACAGCAAGAGAGATATTTATAAGAATTATGGTATTATTTAGTAATCTAATGAGAATATTGAGTTTTCTTTGCTCCATCAAAATTGAAAGCAAAACTGTCAAATTCACTCAAATGAATTTTCCATCTAAAAATCATAATGGTGAGGTATTGCTTTCTGAACTGCTTTCATAGTCTAATTTATTTTTGAGTATTGGGTCCTCCCAGGATTATGTTCCTGATCCTTTTCATCAGTTTAACAATTATTTGAGTTCTGACCTCTTCCTTTTTTTTGTTCCTTGCTCCCTCTCTGGAGTTTCTTATCTCTGTTCTTGATGGTATCCACCAAAACTGCAGCCAGAACATTCCATGGTTTTATACAGCTCAGTGCTTTCTCTGGACCTGTATCCTCGCAGTTCACTCCACAACTCCATCAGATACCCTAATCTCCAGCTCAAGCCCATGACCCAAACTAACTCTCCCCGAATATCAGAACTGACACTTAAAAATTGCTGTGTTGTTCTATGAAGAAGAAGAAGAATGATTTTACATTAGATGCCAGGTTATTACACTAAGAATGTAAAGAATACTGTCTTGTTCTCCATCCATGATCTTAGTGAATGGAACTCATAGGTCCTCAGTTGTTCAGTTTGGGAGACCTGAATCTCCCTGATGCTGTTCCTTCTAATCATTATTTCAGCCTTGCCAATTCTATCCTAAGGTGATATACACATCTTTTTCTCCTAAAGCTCCTTTATGACCTTTGCTCAATGTCTTGTCATTTCTGGCCAAAACCAAGGCAATGAGTCCTTCATTAGGCCTCAGTCCTCCAGTCTTGTAATCCTCTTGGTAGGATCACAGTCTGATGAGATTACTACCTTGTTTTAAATCCTTTGAAGGTTTCCCTCCATTGCCCTAATTCCAGGCAATGTCTGCACTTCATCTCTAATAAATTTCTATTCTACCCCAGGCAATGTGTTGTGATCTCATTTTCCATGTATTTATATGTCCCATTCTCTGCCTAGAAGACAAAAATTAGTTTGGCTAATTCCTATACCTCTTTCATGAGCAGGATAAACACTGTCTTCTCTAGGATGTATCCTAAGACACTCCATCTGTTTATAAATGTAGGGTTTCTATGCCCTTTTGTAGTCCAAGTACATTTGTACATGCATTTTATAAACTACTGCCTATGGGTATATGATAAACATGCCAATTTCCTCAAATTGATAATGACTACCTTGAGAACAAGAACTGTATTTTATTTACCACTCTCTTCCTATGAGCATATCCAATTAATTTCAGTAAATATTGAGTACCTACTACGTACTCACACTAAGTGGCTTGCAGTACATCCACGAACAATGCCTGCAAGTATCCTTGAATACATGAATTTATATTCTAATGTGTAATTATGCTTGGTGATGAAAGAGGGAGGGAGAGACAGAGGGAGATGGAAAAGCAAAGAAGGAAGGAAGGATTTAAGATTAAACTGTGATTGAATGGAAGCAATAACGGTATTGTGGTTGGGAATTTGAAATTTCCAAATTGTCAACTTAAACAAAGGGAAGTAGATCCCCCTGGGATCTCCTCAAGTGTTTTTTTTTTTTTTTCCCCTCCTAATGCTGCCCATTGCTTCATGACTTCTGTGTACATCTCAGTTACCTGTGAATATCAATATTATCCTCATTTCCTTCATATTAATAAATGTCTAATAATACTTGTGGTAAAGAAAATTATGTGAAGTCATGTGAATTTTCAAAAATTAAAAACATAACAGTTAGCCATGTTCAGTGCTTTTTAGATGATGTATGCCGGGTAGCCAGGGTGTGTAGGAAGCTGTAACATCCGGGTATAAGTTCTCCCCAGGGCATTTGCACAATGACAGAATCACCTAATGGTGCATTGCTCAGAACTTAGCCCTTCTGTTAAGTTGCGCATGACTTTACTGAACAGAGAAGTGAATGAGTGCCCTGGCTTGCAACTTTTCCTCAAATCAATAACTAGAGAAAGCTAGACATTTGGAAATTTAGTGTTTGTTTTGGTTTAGTGTCCAAACATTGAGAAGCACACTCTATATTTCCTGTGCTTTTTTGAGAGTATCTTGTGTGCAATGAATTCCTCCACATTTATAAATTTAATTCATGAAATTAAAATTTGAAATGTTTAGTATTGGACTTAACCTTTGCTTTTCCTACAAAGAATTTAATGCAATTTGTTTTCCTTTTTGAGCATTTCCTTGGTGTGATACTTTGCACTGGAGAGTAATACACCTGGGGTCCTTCAGGAAGTTCATAGAAAATGCACATTCTCTCTTAATTCCATTTTCCACAAATTTATGTCCCCTTATATATGCCATTGGAAGTAGGCTCATATTTCTCTTCTGAGAATTAAATATACATGATTTTTTTTGTAAATAAATTGGGGAAATGGTATGAATAATGTCTATGAGATGATTATTTAATATTTGTGTTTTTATGTATATGTACATGCATATGCTCTTGGTCACTTCAAAAACAGAGGCAGAGAAATCCCATCTCTTTAGTTTAGCATTCTATAAGCTGTAGGGTTGGTTTTGGAAACGTTGCCTAAATATTTTCAGCAGATTCTAAACGTACTGATTTTAAAAAGTATAGGTTTGGACCAGCCAAGTCATTTTGAGCTGGTGGGTCCAAAGGACACATCCAATTGGAATTTGAAGGTCCTGAGGCTGTTTTCCTCCTAGAAGACAGAGTTATGTGTCCTGGGTTGCTCTCATGAGACCATTCCAAAATGAGTGGTCAGGCTGCCCCTACTCACGTTAGCAGTTTAATATGATCAGTGCAATACTGTATGAATTACAGAAATAATGCGGTACTTTTCTTCTGTGTGTACTGCTGAACTTGTTTGCCAGTATCACTAACCTGTAAGAAGCAGCCAGGGAAATCTCAGTCACCCCTGCTTTGGTTGTAAGTGGGAAGACTTCACATTCATTCCTCATGGTGTTCTGTATTACTTCCTAACTTTAAGTGGTTTGCATTACAAAGCCTTAAAGGAGCTGACAGCTACTTTTTAAAATTTAAATTTTTTTTTTTTTTATTATTTGAGGCAGAAAGGTAGAAGGAGGGAAGGAGGAAAGAAGGAAGGGAGAGCACCCATCCACTGTCCACTTGTTTACTTCCCAAATGCCTAAAACACCAGGACTGGGCTAGGCCAAAACTGGGATCTTGGAACTCCATCCAGGTCTCCCATGTGGATGGCAGAAACTCAATCACTTGAGCCATCACCACTGCCTGCCAGGGTCTGCATTAGCAGGAAGCTGGAGTCAAGAGCCAGAGCTGATATCAAACGTAGGTACTCCAGTGTGGAATGTGGGTGACTTAACTGCTGGGCTAAATGTCTACCCCAACAGCTACATCTTTGTAGTACAAACATTCATTTTAGTACTGATAAGGAATTTTTACTGATTCTCTTTGTTCTCTCCCCCCATACACCTCCAGCTTAAGTCCCTGACTTGAGTGTTGCTGCCACTCTATTGAGACTTACTCTTTTACTTATTCATTTATTATGTTGGGCCCTATTATTAAGGATGCCTCTAGTGAGGTGATCTGTCATGGAATTCCCAGGCAAACACATGTGTGGCTCACAAGATATATATAGCTCACCATATCTCACACTGGAATCCTTTTTAAAAATAAATGACCTCAGGGCTGGCGCTGTGGCGTACTGGGTAAAGCCGCCGCCTGTAGTGCCGGCTTCCCATGTGGGCACCAGTTCAAGTCCTGGCTGCTCCACTTCTGATCCAGCTCTCTGCTACGGCCTGCGAAAGGAGTAGAAGACGGTCCAAATCTTTGGGCCCTTGTACCACATGGGAGACCCTGAAGAAGCTCCTGGCTTCAAGTTGCCACAGCTTTGGCCATTGGTGCCATTTGGGGAGTGAACCAGCAGATGGAAGACCTTTCTTTCTCTCTTTCTTCCACTGCCTCTACCTATCTGTAATTCTACCTTTCAAATAAATAAATCTTAAAAAAAAGATATCACACTGTTGACAATCTAGTGGGTAATGAAAAATTTTTTTTGTTAAATATTTAGTGTTCATTGTTTTTTTCAGAGCTTTGAAATACTTTCACAGACTCTTCTCTAGGATATAGTCTGCTCCACTACTGGTGTTGGCAAACATGGAGGGTCGTGGTGGAATAGAGACCCATTCTGGTTTTGTTTGCCCTCGCCAGTGATGTAGAGGAAGAGAAAACTTGGTAAAATAGAAACGAGAGGGCAGAGTGTTCACTGAAACATCTCAAGGAAACTGACTCTGAAATATGAAACTAGAGACCATTGATAGGATTTGCTAGCTGCTAATAGGAGAACAAACCATCTTATCTGGGTTTAATATAAAAACCAGAAGCAGTTTTGAATTAGACTTGCAAATGTCTAAGGCACTATTGTGTTCCTGATGCTTTGCCTAGTGGTTGAATATGAGCTTCACTAAGGTGATGGTTATTAGAAATAGAAGCATGATATGGTGAAGGCCAAATAGAGTGGAAATGGTGGATATAGATCGTCAAGTTCATTAGTTCTTTAAGATTTATTCATTTATTTGAAAGGCAAAGTTACACACAGAGAGATGGAGAGCTAGAGAGATCTTTCCATCTACTGGTTCACTCTGCAAATGGCCGCAACAGCTGGAGCCGGGTTGGTCTGAAGCCAGGAAACGGGAACTTCTTCCAGGTCTCCCATGCGGGTAGCAGGGGCCCAAGCATGTGGGTCATCCTCTGTTTCTTCCCCAGGCCACTAACAGGGAGCTGGATCAGAAGTGGAGCAGCTGGGTCTTGAACCAGAGCTCATATGGGATGCTGCTGGCATCCCAGGCAGAGGCTGAACCTGCTGTGCCACAAAGCCAGCCTAAGCTTGTTAGTTCTTGTTCATTGCACTTCTCAGTGAGTTATATCATGTTATGTTCTGAAATATAGCAAAACATGCCAAATTCTCACCTAAAGAATCTCTCATTGTATTATAATTTAAATACATAAACATTTACTTCTACCCAAAGATGTTTTATTAATACTTAAGAAAGATTTACTCTGTAAAACTATAGCTGATGTACTGGGATATAAAAGCTGCATGTTATTCAGTGGTAATTTTAAAAATAATTTTTATTTATTTTTTGGGGTCAGCTCCCACCTGCTTGTTCATTGCTCCCAAATCCCAGATGCTGTGGACCAGGCCAGGCCCCAAACCAGGATCTGAGAATTCAATCCAGGTTTCCTGTGTGGGTCACAGGAACCCAATTAATTTGAGCCTTTATTATAGCCTCCCAGGGCTAGCAGGAAATTGGAGTGAGAAAACAGAGCCAGGCATTGAACCTGGACACTCCTCTAGGCTAAGTGACTGCCCCAGTGGTTGAAAATTCTGATAAACACATACAAGGATATATTCAATTAAAGATGGTTAAAATTTTTTATTTCAGACCTATATCCAATTGTAAATGGAATTATACTTTATACACTCAAAGAACAAGCATACCACTGAATTTGGTGAAGTGAACTTGGGCATGCCCAGTTCACATTTCTCTGCTTTATCTTGGTATGTTGGTTCTGGTTGAATACATTTCTGTATTTTAATACATTGTAGCTTATCATATAGTCTTCTTATAAATTATCCTCACAATATGGCATCACAGTGAATGCTGTGGTTACTATGAACTTGAAAGGACTGTTGTGTCATTACTTTTGAGATGTGTAAAGCTTTAAAATTTATTTTAGAAGAGAAAATACTTGATGATATTGATCCCTTGTAGGAACATTGAAGCTTTCTGTTGAAGATTGGAATTTGGGAATAAGAATTTTTGTGGTGTACTGTTTTTTCAGTAATTACTTTTGAGTTCTATCACAATTCTATTACTTAAGCAAAAGCTTAGAAAAATGTGGACTAGCCATCCAAAAATAAGACACAAAATCAAGATATCTTACAGACTCTAGAATCAAAGATAATTTCATATGTATTCAAGGTACATTCCAACTGAGATTTCCCCTATGAATGTAGTAGTTCCCTCCCTAAATAGTTGCATGAGTTATAAGAGCTTCATGTCTAATGCCATAAATAGTTGGAGCAAGATCTCCTTTTTCCATAATTAATCTAAAAAATGAATATGATGAGACAAGTTAGTGGTAGGTCCTAAAAAGGCACACTACTCCAGTTAGCCTGGCAGTACCACTGAAGTCCTCTTGACAGTGGTCAGTAAAAAGTCAGTGTTGAACCTGTCCTTTGAGTTTATGTTGAATTGGAATCCCTGGATATCCAAGGGGGCCAAGTGACTTTTAATACATATATCAGAATAGCTCTGCTGACCATAACACTTGAAATCTATAGTATTTATATTTAGCCACCTCTGGAATTTAATTTATATTTAAAGAAAGAGAAGTAGTCTTAGAATTTGTGGTACTTGTGAGGACAGTAACCAATGGATGTCTGCAGTCATTGTTTGGCACTGCTACTGGGCAGCACCATGATGCTGAATAACTGGCACTATGCAAGAACAGTGCAGAGGGGAGATTGAAATATAGTCAGAGAAGGATAAGAGAGGACTGGGCAAATTCTAATTTTTGTTATATTTTAGAATACTAAGGATTTAAATTATTTAACATGCTACTAAAAATAAGTCATAAGAAGGTACAAATTATTAAAGCTTCTGTATAATTAGGCCCTATTGGTTTGTTACAGCCTATTATCAGCTCATATCATTAGGTTTGGGTTTTTGCACCTGAATGGTGTATAGTGGGCATTCAGCTAGATTACAATCATGCAGTCAACACAGAAAAGGTTCTGTAGCAAGCACTATGTAGTCTTCATGCTTTTTGTAGACTAGGATCATATTATTAGAATTTAGGGGATAATTAGTGTGAAAATACAATGGTTGATATTAAGAAGCTTAAAGACCTTACAAGAAGAGAAAAGTAGGGGTATGGGCCTGACAAGTTTAGACATAAATGAAAGCATGGAAGACTGTTCTTGAATGTGAATCTCGATGATAAAAGTGAACTGGAGATGAGACATAAAAGTAGGAGATGGAACTGCTGGTCTTGGACAATATGCACATAACCTGTTTTTGAGAAGTAACTAGAATTAAGGGCAGGGATGTCTATATTCAAATGTTAAATCATTGTTCTAACTGGAAATTAGAGGAATTTGAGTCTACTAGAGTGAGTTTGTTGGAGGATTAAAGCCAATGCTTGTGATGCTGGCATCCCATATCAGGGTGCTGGCTTCAGTTGCAGCTGCTCTGCTTCCAACCCAGCTTCCTGCTAATGCGCCTGGGAAGGCTGTGGAAGGTGGTTCAAGTGCTTGAGTCTCTGCCACCCTTGTGGTAGACTAGGTTGGAGCCCTTGGCTCATGGCTTTGACCTGGCTTAGACTCTACTGTTGTGGCCATTTGGGGAGTGAACCACCAGATGGAATATCTTCTTTTTTTTCCTCTCTCCTTTTCTTTCTCTCTCATCATGCTGCCATTCAAATGAATAGATCTTTCCTAAAATTTTTTTTATCAAAAATGAAATTAAGAGATTATTTGAAGCGATTTTTCCATCTTTGCTTTTTAAAATGTGTATTAATATAAAGAGAATGTATTTCATAGGACAAATTTAAGATAACTAAACTTCCCTCTCTTTGTGTCTCCCCTCTCAGTCCCCATCTTTCCTTTCTTTATTTAATTTTTGTGAAAACGTAATTTCAGTCCACTCTAGAATCGAACTTCTGATGCACCACTAACCATAATACTCAATGAGTAAAAAGTAGAAAGACCATAGTTCCACAGGAATATAAGCAGGTGTATAAACAAGGGCGAAAAACAACAATCAAATCACAAGATTTCTGTTTCATACTTATAAATTTTTTTGGTATTCTTTATTAACTACCACATTGCAGAGAAAATATATGACATTTGTGTTTTGGGGACTGCTTCTTTCACTTAACATAATGGTGTTTGGTTGCATCCATTTTGTTGGAAAATTTTTGAAATTCACACATGTGAGGTGTCTTCAAAATGTTCATGGAAAATAGGTATTTTCTTTTAAAAAAATTCCCTATAGAGAGGCAGAGAGAGAGAGAGAGAGAGAGTTCCATAATGTTGGTTCATTCTCCAAATTCCTGTAATGGCAGGGATGCTCCCAGGAGCACAGTCCAGGTCTTCCATGTGAGTGCCAGAAACCCAGTGACTTGAGTCATCACTGCTGCTTTGCTGGGTCTTGATTAGCTGGAAGTTGGACTCAGAAGCCACAGCCAGGAATTGACCCGTAGCATTCTGATGTGGAGTATCTGTACCTTAACTACTAGGCTAAATGCATTCTCTTACCATTTAAGAGTGATTTCCATGAACTTTTTGAAGGATCCTCTTAGAGGAGTATACTTACCATTGTAAGAATATTTACTTTGGTTCATTTTACTGCTATCTCTTATGGCATACTCTATATGTTGAATGAATTATTATCGTTCTCTTTTGGTCAGAGAATAGGTCTTTCGTACTCTTAATCTTCAGCCAATTAACAAGGTATTTTTCATAACAGAGTGAAAGTTGTATATCCTGAATACTCTCCCTAATTAATTTTTTAATCCTTGTCTGGAAACTTACATGTTAGACAACTTTATGACTAAACTCCATAAATAGATCAATCTCCAGGGGATGACTGAATTTATATTTACTCTTTGTAAGGCAGACCTAACTCTTGGTGGTGTTTTGCATTGACTGTTGTCTGATTGCTTAGTACTTTTAGTGTTGAAAGTTAAATTCATAAACCAGCAGATGGAGGGCAGAAGTAAACAAATAAGCTAAAAGCTGACTTTCCAGGTAATGATTATTAACTAGTAGATGTTTGTAAAGTTTTCCAAAACAATTGATTATTATTTGAAGTAGATGCCATTATTTGCTGATAAATATATCTGAAATTAAAAAAAAAAACTGTGAAGGAACATTTATAATGGGAAAATTATTATAGCTATTGTTTCCTGGATGAATTAAGCAAAAGTCAGATAAAGCCAAAAGCAAATAATAGCATTGTCAATACCTAAATTGGATCTAGTGCTCATTCTTTTCTGTGCCATTCTAAGCACAGTTTCAAATAATGGCACCTTGAGCATGGACTTGAACTGGCACTTGGATATGGGATAAGAGTATCTCAAGCAGCAGCTTAACTGTTTGTGCCCCTCTGCCTGCCCCACAAATAACATGTTTTTAAATCTGTTCCTGGCCGGCACTGCAGCTCAATAGGCTAATCCTCCGCCTGCAGCGCCAGCACACTGGGTTCTAGTCCCGGTCGTGGCGCCAGATTCTGTCCCGGTTGCCCCTCTTCCAGTCCAGCTCTCTGCTGTGGCCAGGGAGTGCAGTGGAGGATGGCCCAAGTGCTTGGGCCCTGCACCCCATGGGAGACCAGGAGAAGCACCTGGCTCCTGCCATCGGATCAGTGCGGCGCACCGGCCACAGCGGCCATTGGAGGGTGAACCAACAGCAAAGGAAGACCTTTCTCTCTGTCTCTCTCTCTCTCACTGTCCACTCTGCCTGTCAAAAAAAAAAAAAAAAAAAAATCTGTTCCTATTGAAAGTCAGAGGGTGAGTTGACATTTCTGTTCCTTCATTTCTTTTACAGCACTTCCAATATTTCTGTATTTCAGAATTGAATCTAAAAATGGAGGGTACAGGAATTGGCAGATTTCTGGTTGGCATATCTGTTTGCAAACCAATAGCTAGAACTTGGTTAGCTACAGCAGTAGAAGCTAAAGGGCTATTTGAAACCAAATTCCAGAAAATGTTCAAATGGTCCACAGATGACATAAACAAACCCTGTTTCTGACCAGTGATAAATCAATGAATTTTTTTTAATGTAAGTAGTTAGTAGGTGACTGGCAAAAATAATTATGATTTTACTAACTTTTCATAATTATAACTAATAATTTTAAATAAATTCCTCCCTAAATCTTCTATGTATAATTTATTTATAAAAGTGTTTTTGTGTGTAAGAATTGATGAATTTCTTATCAGCTGAACTGTTTCCTCACTTTTTCAAGTACTCAAAAAGGACTTAAGTCTTTGATAGCAAATAAACATGTAAGAAAATTTAAGATACAGCTCCAAAGATATTCTTTATGTTTACCATTCACTGCTATTTGAATTTCATTGTATACAGAGAAAAGAGAGCCCATAAATTAATTATATAATTTTAGAAATAAAATTAATATATATTAAAAATCAATCTTTCTCCCTCCCCCCATTCCATCATATGTTTGTTCCAATGCTCCAGCTTCAACAGCAAGGTTTAGTATCAGGCTCTTCGAGACAGTCATTTGACCTAAAGATAGGTCGAGTGTACGTGTTAGTTCTTGATGTATACATCAGGGACAACATTTTGTTGCTGTTTATGTTGAATTTTTCAGTTTGAGCTGTATGAACTGTCTATGGAAGGGAATGTGGAGAAAGAGCCATTGTATTTCTTTACCAGGCCACTGATAATTTGAAGCATGAATTGGACTTTGAGGTCACTCTGTGGGGAGCACATTCTCACTATTTTATTTTGTTCTGATTAGAGAAACATATGAGCAGGGAATTTTAAATGTTGGTGAGGTTTGTGGCTTAAGTTTTATTTTTAAGTTTATAAGGGATCTAACAGCAGCTGAGAGTTAAGCACTCTCAAATGGACCACGGGCATGGGAGGTGAAACAGAATGTTCATTTTGTACTCAGAGTCCCTGAGGTTCTTTCTTGCTGAATTCTCCATGCTGAGTTTTTGTCTCCCTGGCAGTAGATACATGAGAGGTGGCTATGCATGAGTTAGTAATTGAGATGTTAGTAATTGTCATTATAAATATGGATACAATACCAATTTTAATAGATCTGCCTTTCTGATGTTTTTATTTGGTTGTGCAAAGTTTTACTGCTTGATGGTTTTATGTGTTTAATTTGTTGTGAGATATAAAAGCTTATTTTTAAAAACACTTATTTTATTGAAAAGTAGAGTTAGAAAGAGGGAGAGAGGGAGAAAAGAGGCAGAGACAAAAAGAGATCTTCCATCCACTGGTTCACTCCCCAAATGGCCACAATGACTAGAGCTGGGTTTATCTGAAGCCAGGAACCAGGAGCTTCTGCTGGGTCTTCCATCTGGGTGCAGTTGTCCAAGCATTTGGGCCATCCTCCACTGCCTTCCCAGGCATTTTAGCATGAAGCTGGATTGGAAGTGTACTAGCCGGATCTTGAACCAGTGTCCATGTGGGATGCTGGTGCCACAGGTCGTGGTTTCACCCACTACACCTCAGTGCCAGGCTGAAAAGCTTATTTTATTCCATTTCAATAGTGAATTACAAAATTATGAGGTGATGATTCACATAGAAATATTTGAAGTAAATTTGTAATATTTTTCTCTCATGTGTGAATATAGTTTTTAGTGTTCACAGAATGAAAATAATTTATCGGATAGGCATGTGTTTGAGTAGTAATCTGATGATTATATAATTTGTTCATTGTCATAACAGTCTCCTGATATTAAGATGACTGTTTCCTAGGGCGGGCATTTGGAGCAGTGGTTAGGATGCCTCCGTTCCATATCACAGCACCTGTGTTCTAGTCCTGGCTCTGCTCCCAGTTCGAGACCTACTAATGTGTGTATTCAGACAATGCCTCAAGTAGCTGTGTCCCTGCTCCCATCTGGGAAACTTGGGTTGAGATCTGGCCTCCTGGCTCAGCTCTGGCTGTCACAGGCATTTTAAGAGTGTACCAGTGAGTGGAAGATCTCTCTCATTGTCTTTCAAATAAATAAAATGAATACATAAAAGCTTAAAAAATGAGTATTCATATTCAAGTCCTCTGCAGTTTGCTAAGGAATGCTTTCTCTCTGTAGTGTTATGAATATAAAATTGATAACAATTTCCCTAAATAAATGATTATGAGTACATCCAATCTGGAAAATATTACCAAGAACTGACATTTATGTAGGCACAAATGAAGTTAGAACTTCAAAAATCACATCAAAGTATCTGCCGAAAATCTGCTAGGGTAAGATTTTTACAGCTGTTTTAGGTGCCTGTGACAATGAAAACTGTATGTCATAAATCCAGAATATTTTATCACAAAGTGCTTACATTATAAGAATCTGAAGAGATGCTTAGGAATACTTTTCTGCATTTCAGCACTAGTCAGTATAATCTTAACTCATCAAAGACTGGATACACCCAGAATGAGTTGAGTGAAACCTCAGACTAATGAGAGAATTTGAAAGATGGCAAAGGAGGATCCAGTTGAATAAACTTTCACTGATGCCTTCCTTCTTGCAGTCACGAGAGAGTACTTCAAAAAGTTCATGGAAAATCCGTCATGAGAACAAGCTAGGCATGGCTTGGCACCAGATTAAATTTCCTTCAGTTGCATTTCCCGTGAACTTCACGAGGAGCCTCCCATTACTTTGATGCTTTTGTGTGAAGTGGTTCATGTTTAATCGCTATCCCAGTCTTTCTGCATTTATTGTCTTGTTTAATGCTTACTCTTCAAAAATAGCTTATGAAATATTCACTTCTGCAGGAGTGACCTTTGAGACCTAGAAGCCATGCACCATGCTAGACATATCAGAGGTCCCTCTGGTTGTTTGAGATCCCTCAGCTTAGCAGCATATCCTGTTTTACTGAGGAGTACGATGTCTTCAACTGCTCACAAGTCTTTCCTTAAGAATCACAGAATTGGTATGCACCAGAGAAAATATGAAAGCCCATTATATTTTAACTCTTGTATGTGTTTTAAATTGTTCTCTATTCTTAAAAGGAAAATAGAATCTTAACAAAATGTTACAACGCACATCATCTGCTGGGTAGGATAGGTCACACAAAGATAAACAAAGACGTTTTACAATGTAAGGAGAGGCAGAGGTTTCATAAACAACTGTGATAAAAAGAATGTTTTGAATAAATTGAGGAGTATATAAAATACTAGGGGTTTATAAAAGAGGAAGCAATTAATTTGTGCTGGAGGGAACAGGAAAGACCATTTGAGGCTCTGCCAGATGAGCTGGGATCCGAAGGGTAGATAGGACTCTGTCAAGGAGAGGAGTGTGGAGTATGTTGTGCAGAAAGGAATAGAGAGATGTCAGAATGTAAAAAGAACTTGGAGGGGAAGATGTACCGGATGGTGCAGTAGAATTAAAATTGTGACAGTAGACTAGGAAACATCTGAGATGAAGCAACACAAAAAAGACCAAGAGTGTTGTTTACTTCCCAGCAGCCCTGAAGAAAGGCATGAATTAAGAAGGAAAGGTTCTCCAAAGCAGAGAGATTGGATTTGATGATCATTTACTTGTTGTAAGCTGGCAAGAGAAAGGCCAAAATGTAGGATGGGAGCCCCAGGATGCAGTGACTGGGATGATAGAAGGATTGGCAGGTTTAGGGTGATCAAGGCTGATTTCCTTTTTGTTCACTAGACCTTTGGATTTGGCAAAGAGGATATCACTGATACTGGGAGAATTACCTTAATTAATGATAATCCTATAACACTACTGAAATAGGTGAAAGTTGGGAAGTTGAGCCATACAGATATGTGATACTGTTTTTTTAGAAACTCGTCTAGCTTGGCAGAGAAGAAAGAATGAATAAATGGGGAGCTGATGTTGTGGTACAGTGGGTTAAGCTGGCATTTTTGATGCCGCCATCACATACCAAAGTGCCGGTTTGAATCCTGGGTTCTCTGCTTCCTATCTGGTCCCTGCTAATGTGCTTGGGAGGCAGCAGATAATGGCTTAAGTACGTGAATTCCTGTCATACCGTGTGGGAGACCAGGATGCAGTTCCTGGCTCCTGGCTTAAACATGGCCCAGTCCTAGCTGTTGCAGCCAGTTGGGGAGTGAACCAGTGGAGAGAAGATATTTATTTCTCTGTCTGTCTTGGTCAGTGTCTGTCTGTCTCTCTCTCTCTTTCTTCTCTCTGTCCTTGCTCACTCTGTCTTTCAAACAAATGTTTTTAAAAAGCAAAATACCTGGGTGATTCAAGCAGGTATAATACTTATGATGCTGCTGATGTGATTAAGGGACACTGAGGGGCTAGCGCTAGCTTTGTGACATAATGGATAAGGCTGCTGCTGCCATGCCAGCATCTCATATAGATGCTGATTTGTGTCCCAGCTACTTCACTTCCAATCCACCTTCCTGCTAATGGCCTGGGAAAAGCAGCAGAAGATAGCTCAAGTGCTTGGGGCCCTGCCACTCATGTGAGAGACCTTGAGAGACCTGGATAAAGCTCCTGGCTTTAGCCTACTATAGCTCTGGCCATTGTGAAGATCTGAACTAGCAAATGGAAGCTCACTCTATCCCCTCCATCCCCTGTTTTTCTTTATTTCTCTCTAACTCTGACTTTTAAAGTAAATAAATCTTTTGAAAAGAGATTGAGCTCTTTACTAGGTGTCAGGATTTGCCCAAAGGATTTTCCTATTGGCCCTTCATAAGGTAGATTTTTATTTCTGTCTGTCCACTAATGAAAGGAAAAGACACAGGGAAGTTAATGGAGAATGCTCAGCCATATGCATGCCTGTTTCAGGGTTCAGACATCTGAGATGGGGGTAACAAATGGACTTGCAACAAGAGCTGTACAGAGAATGTCAGCAATGTTTTATCACACATTGCATGCCACCTCTGTTTTACAACAGCTAATGGACAGTGTGGCCATCACCTAAGATTTGGGTAGGAAATAGAAATTTGACAGTTAGACTCTAATGTCCTGTCATTAGAAAAGAATATTATATACGGTGACTTTCTGGCCATTTCTAACACTGTTACATAAATGTGCTTAACAGTAGAAACTTTATCAGCAAGTTAATATTTATTAATTGCAGCAGTGCTAAATAAGTCAAGTAATATTAACTGTCATTATTATCATCACTGTCGATTCATCAGCCCCTCCTTCCTTCTCTCCATCTTCCCTCCATTCACTGAGCCAGCAATTACAAAGTGTTGTACACTAGACACAGAAATGCAGAGGTGAAAGTCATAAAGGCTACACCTAAGGAACATTCCAGTAGGAAAGGAAGGGAAAGTAGCCAACTGTAGAGGGTTCTGGTACTTTTTTTAGAACACTTAGTTAATTACCAAACATTTGAAATACTGTGTTCATTCTAAATCTTCAAACGGAAGACATACCAAGTAGAATAAAATGTATTGTACAACCAAAGGAAGAAATCAGATTAGAAGCTGAATGAACTATGAATGTAATTTAGAGTAAAGGAAATCACTAAGAATCTCATAGATTAGTGATCAACATGTACAACAGTTATTTACTTAAATAGGAGTAGACAATTCTAAACAGGAACAAAATAAAACTGAAAAAGATATCAGAAATAAAAAGTTATATTAACTAATTTTTAACTTGCTAATTACACAGATTTTTTAAGAAAGGTTTATTTGAAAGAGTTATAGAGAGTGAGAGAAAGAAAGAAAGGCCTTCCATCTGCTGGTTCACAACCCAGATGGCCACTGGCCATGACATCAAAGCCAGGAGCCAGGAGCTTCTTCCGGGTCTCCCATGTGCACGCAGGGGCCCAAGCACTTGGGCCATCCTCCACTGATTTCCTAGACAGAATTATCAGGGAGCTGCATCAGAAGTGGAGTAGCCGTGACTCCAACTGGTGCCTATATGGGATGCCAGTGCCACAGGCCTGGGCTTTAACCTGTTGAGCCACAGCCCTGGCCCCATTACACAAATTGTTAACATTTTCTTTTTCTTTTTCTTTTCTTTTTTTTTTTTTTTTTGGCCAGGCAGAGTTAGACAGTGAGAGAGAGAGAGAGAGAGAGAGAGAGATATAGACAGTGAGAGACAGAGAGAAAGGTCTTCCTTCTTTTGGTTCACTGCCCTAATGGCCGCTATGGCCAGCGCTGTGCCGATCTGAAGCCAGGAGCCAGGTGCTTCCTCCTGGTCCCCCATGCAAGTGCAAGGACCCAAGCACCTGGGCCATCCTCCACTGCCCTCCCAGGCCACAGCAGAGAGCTGGACTGGAAGAGGAGCAACTGGGACTAGTACCCGGTGCCCCAACTGGGACTAGAACCCAGGGTGCTGGTGCCGCAGGTGGAGGATTAGCCAAGTGAGCCATGGCACTGGCCAAATGGTTGACATTTTCAATAATTTTTATATGCAGAGAAATAGGGTAGCTCACACTTCACCAACAGCAGTATAAATTGTGGAGTCCATCACAATAACAAGTTGGTAATTTGTAAATCTACATTTGAGAGCCTGTACTAGTGAAATAATAATGATAGTTGAAGACAATGTACATTTTCATTCTGGCACTGTTTTAAGGTGGAGGAAACATTAGGGCAATCAAAATAGCCATTTAGAAGAGCAGAGTGCTTAGGTAAACCATGGTTATTAGAGAACATTTAAAGGGATGTTAGTATTGTTTACTTAACAGTATGGAAATTGCTCAGAGAATATTACAGAAATAAAACTTGTTGCAAAAAGTATATATGATAAAGTGGCTGAGAATACAAATACTCAGGAAAAGAAGATGTTTGTGTTAATCATCATCTTAGGGTTGGAGCTCTGTAAATGACAATTTTTTACTTTCTGTTTCTCAATTTGCAAATTTTATTTATTTGAAATCTAGTTTATTACCATGTCTGTATGCAACAGTTTCATCACCAATTTAAATTTTATTAGCATTTCTAAATATTCTCTAAGTTATTTCACTTTGATTTTTTTCAGAATAATTTATATGTTAGAGATGGCAGTTATCTTTTTAGAGATAAAGAAGCAGGTTCATGACTGCTCAAAAGTAAAATATTTTGGAGAAAATGTCTTAAAAGTCTTTATACAAAAAAAGAAGATATAGAAAGACAGGTTTAACCAAAGTAGCTTTCCAAGTTATTTTTTATGTACATTGAAGTCCCAAGAATTGGAAGAGAGTGGGAAGATTGACTATATCACTATTCCTTAATTTGTATATATGAAATGCATGAAGTTTGTATACCTTAAATGAAAGGTTTCTAGGTTAAAAATAATAGAATAAAGGAAAATTCTGAAGGCCAAAAGAAAAAAAGGATGTATGTTTTTCTTCAGATCTTTTCAGGGCCAGGAAAGTCAAATTATAAATGCTTAACACTAGAGCTGGAACTGTGGTCTACACAGGAAAGGAGAGTGTTAAACTTGGAACTCCTTTATTGAGAAGGCTTCATTGGAGTTGACATTATGAATTAGTGTGTGTTTCTTGGCATCCACATCCCCTTTAATATCTTCTTGTTGTTGGCTGAGTTTAGATGTCATCATTCAATGTTAGATCGGTCCCAGCCACATTGCTGGGTGTTAACCCAACCCAGCACTTTGTCCTTGACAAAACACGCACTTCAGGTTTGACATTGATTCCAGTCTAAGTTATACCATTTCTGTGTTCCATGGTCTTGAGCAGGTTATTCAAACTCTCTAAGTTTTAATGTCCATATTTTGAAACTGAAGACAGTATATTATAAATTAATTTTTGGAAATTAAATGAAACAACATAGGGCAAGATTAAGCAATAAACAATGTTCAAAAAATGTGTCTTTTCCACTTCAGCCATTTCAAGGTGCCATCAAGTCCATTCTTGGTTCTGAAAGCTGAATGCTGTTTTCCTATGTAATAGGTTATAGACTTGAAGAGTTTTAGTACTTATTAATTAAATAATTAACCTTAAAAATTATTTTTTAATTGAAAGGCAGACTTGGAGAGGCAGAGAGAAAGAGTATAATCTTCCCTCTGCTCATTCACTTAACAAATGGCAACAATGGCTAGGATTGGGCCAAGCTCAAGTGAGGAGCCTGGAACTTCTTTGGGGTCTCCCATGTGGGTGCAGGAGCCCAAGCACCTGCACTGTCCTCTGCTGCTTTCCTAGGTGCATTATCAGGGAGCTGGAATAAAAGTAGAGCAGTTAGGTCTCAACTTGGTACCCATATAGGATGCAGGTGTCAAAGGCAGTAGTCTTACATGCTACGTAACAGGGCATGCCCCAACTTTAATTTTAAAATACTGCATATAGAATAATGTGCATGATAAATTATTAATATACTCGAATACATTTCATAAAAAGAACTTCTCACTTAGTGAATTGTACCAAATTAATGAGGAATATTTTGGGGCATCTAGGTAAAGGTAATTGAATTTTTAAAACATGAACATTCTCAAGCTAGGAAAAGATAGGGAGCCCAACCTGACTTCACATGAGGAAAGATGAAGATATAGAATACTTAAGATAGATCTGTATAGATATTCAAGACTATATTCCTCTCTTCATAACTAAAATACTGTTTTTACGTTAATCTTAAAGGAAGACAGATATTGATAACAATCATCAGAATAAAACACGCAAATAGTTTTGTAGGCAGATACATAGTTAACTTTTTTCTAGTCTGATAGCAAATCAATTAAACATGAAAACAGATACCAGAGGAGGCTAGATGTGAAACATTTAGGACCAAACTGTTCATAGGTAAATATTAGGAACTGAGGACCTTTCCAGTTTTAAAACACAGATGTCTGAGAGTCTTCAGAATCACAAAATACAAGTTAAGGGTGTATCAGATTCTTTGCAACTAGAGGTTGGCTAGCTAGCCTTCTATTTGATTTTAGCACAACGGTTCTGTTTATTATAACCGTTTGTTACCATAAAAGTATAAACTGAAAGGTAGCAATGATGGGTGAGTGTAATATATTACATTAAATAAACTTGTCCTGTGCGCAGTACATGGAAAACTCTGTTTACATTACAGTAAGCTGTTTTCTGCTGCATTTACAATTCTGCTGTGCAAATAAATTAAGAGGACTTTTGACAGCACCATGGAGTTTATCTGGTAAAACCCCAAAGACATTATGGCTGTAATTTTAGCATATTTAAATCAATTTAGGTATTTAATAATATGATAGCCAACTTGGTCTTTTTATAGGAAAGTATATTTGGCTGATCTTTTAACAAAAGAAAAATGAATTGCTGGACAAAAGCCTGAATGGTATGATCCTGCATTGATTAAACTTGCAAAGGAGGTGAATGTAAAAGTCATTTTATGAGGCTGAAGAATACATTAAAGTTGGAAGAGTGTATAATATATATTTTAAAAGCTGTTGCATATTCCATATCACAAGTTAATCCATATAGCAACTTTGGGCTCTAGGTGAAAGCATGTATATATGTGGGAGAAGGGGCGTGATCTGAGGATGCTTCCAAATTCTTTTTTGTATTAAGTAGACTAGAAGCCAATAAGATAAGATACTTAGTTAAATATAGTATGTACTAAACCAGACTTCTTTATCTCAGCTTTCCATTTAGGATGAATGGTGACTTTCTGATGGATTTGTGCATTTGTGTGTTGTATAATATTGTGTCAGTGCAGGAAAGTGGAGTGGGAAAAGACATGAGTTTGAAATAAGATCTAAATTCAAGTAGCTGTTTAGCCACAGGTTGGTAAGTGACTGCTGGTGCAATATAAATTATTGGGGACTTAGTTCAGGTTCCCAAATTCTATTTTCTTAGAACTCTATGGGAAATACATGTGCCCTGGGTTTTGCAGCTTATACATCCTGTGCCCTTTTAAGCCAATATTCTGTTTTGCTTTAAAAAAATTTATTTCTTTATTTAACGACAGATTTAGAGAGGCAGAGGCATGAATCCATTGGTTCACTCCCCAAATGGTGGCAATGGCCAGAGCTGAGCCGATCAAAAGCCAAGAGCCATGAGCTTCTTCTAGATCCCCCATGCGGGTGCAGGAACCCAAGCACTTGGGCTATTTTCCACTGCTTTCCCAGGCCATAGCAGAGAGCCGGACCAGAAGTGGAACAGAAGGGCACCTATATGGGATGGCAGCACTCCAGGCGGCAGCTTTACCTGCTACACCACAGCACTGGCCCAAAACCAATGTCCCTTACATTCTCTTGCAGCCAAAAAAGATGGCACTTAGCTTAGGCATCTCACGTTTCCGCTGTTGCACATGTTGTCAAGAACTTTTACTCCCTTCCTCATCTCGGTCAGAGGCTTTAGAATTTTTTTTTTTTTTTTTTTTTTTTTTTGGACAGGCAGAGTGGACAGTGAGAGAGAGAGACAGAGAGAAAGATCTTCCTTTGCCGTTGGTTCACCCTCCAATGGCCGCCGCGGCCAGCGCGCTGCGGCCGGCGCACCGCGCTGATCCGATGGCAGGAGCCAGGAGCCAGGTGCTTTTCCTGGTCTCCCATGGGGTGCAGGGCCCAAGCACCTGGGCCATCCTCCACTGCACTCCCTGGTCACAGCAGAGGGCTGGCCTGGAAGAGGGGCAACCGGGACAGAATCCGGTGCCCAGACCGGGACTAGAACCCGGTGTGCCGGCGCCGCTAGGCGGAGGATTAGCCTAGTGAGCCGCGGCGCCGGCCTAGAATTTTCTTATCCTCACTATAGTCTCTCTCTGCACAGATTATTAAGATAATGTAATGTTCCTCTCTTACTTGCCATCAAGGATGTTTAAAATATTTGGCTTTTATAAGCAAAACATTAAGATCCTTAGAAATAATTCTTGTGCACATCCAGTACTATTTCTGTAGGACAAATTCCTAGAAGAATTCCTGGGTATGTACATTTTTAAAACTTTCAAAATATACTGCCAAGCAGGCCCCTAGGGAGATTGTGTCATTTTGTACTTCTGCCAGCTCTATGCAGTAATGCCTATTTTCACTGTGCTGCAAAAAATGACAGGGCTCACCACAATATGATTTAATGATTTGTTTCTCTCTCTTATGGGGGCAGGGCTCATCACAATATGATTTAATGATTCACTTCTCTCTCTTACCCACTACATCACAAACTCCTAGCTAGTAGGAGCTCTGTCTTAGCCATTTTGAATCATGTGGTCTAGTGTAGAGCCAGCCATTAAAAATAACTGCTGAGTTAAAAAAAAAAATTTGCAGGAGGAATAATTTTGTATTTTTTTCTAAACTATCTTATTTGCATCTCTGTTGATTCTTGATGATGTTACAAATAAGAAATTCTGTTTCTGCTGTACCATTGAACAGTCTCAATGTTTTCCATGTTAATTTCAGGACTGGCTTCGGTATGGCCTAAAACAGGTTTCCTCTCCTATACAATGTTAGCTATGTAGAGAATAAATGATTATAAAATTTTAAAAGATGTGCATTCCACTTTTGATTGTGAGCATTTTGGAAAAATTTAGAAAAGTAATGAAGTGAGAGGTAGAACATCTTTATATATAAGCATACGGACTTCCTTGCTAATACATGGAAGTTTCATGCTGGCTAGTATACATATCATAGGCTATTGAGGTTTGCAAATACCCATATTGTTTATGTGTTCAATCTGTGTCATGCCAAACCGTAACATGTTGGCAATTTATCTTCAGTTAGATGTCTCCTGTTAGATCTTTTAATCGTGCTTCTCAAGTCAGTATTATGGAACTGCTTGTGAAATAGGACATTTGTGGTTTTGAGCCTGAAAATGACATCATAATTGAACCAATAGGTAAAGTCAGTGTTAACATAGCAGTATCAGTTTTAAATTTGAGCACTGCCTATGATAATCCCAATAAATGTACAGGGACTCAAAGACCCATGCCACAGTAGTCTTAATTTGAAAAAAATAAAATAAAATAAAATGACCTCTCTAGGAATTTTACAGAAGTAAGTTTGAAAATTGTATCAAATGATACTAAGATTATTGCCAATAATGAATATTTTGATTAGAAGAGATGGATGAGATGTGGCGAGTGTGGAGAGGTGCCCACAGGGTGTTAGGACCCAGGCTCAGGAGCTAACAGTGAAGATTAAGAAACTGATGAGATGCTGCTTCTGTGCCTCAGTTTCCTCTCCAGGGATCTGGGGCCACACTTCACAGGCATCATGCAGATGAAACATGTTCGTGCATGTAGAGCACTTGGAAACAATACCTGCAACATAGGAGGGCACTTGAAAATGGTTATGGGAAAATGGAATTAAAAGGTAAGTTTATTTTGGTGCAAAAAATTAAAGTTCTTGCGTAGTTTTTTTTCATAATGTGTTTTTGGTCAACTTTTTGAAGCTTCCATGTATTTTTTAAAGATTTATTTATTTATTTGAAAGGCAGATTTACAGAAAGGGAGAGGCAGAGAAAGAGATTTTCCATCCACTGGCTCACTCCCCAGATGGCCACAATGGCTGGAGCTATGCAAATCTGAAGCCAGGAGCTTTTAACTTCAGTTTGGGTTCCCACTAATGTAGCAGAAATCACTAACCATATATAGAAGCTAATTATGCTTTGTTTCTTTAAAATCTTTATATTGTTTATTATTCAACAACTACTGTTAGCCAAAAATATCTACAGTAATAAATGGCCTCTGCATGTTCCAGAGGGTTGAAACTACAGTGCAAAAATAACTTCAGGAATTGTAGAAGCTAATTGCTTCATTAAACATGGATTTTAAAGGTGATTTCCTGCTTTAAAAAATTTCTTGCTAGGGAACCACTGAACTGCTAAATATGTTCCAATATTTCCAATACTAATTTTCGCTGTAACCTACAGATCTCTCCAAGATTAATGAAAGATGGATCAATATCAGTTGCTGAATGTCTGCAAACAAAGATGTGTCAAATTCATTACCCAAAGGGAGGATAAATTGTAGCAGAACTCTAGATTAATATCTGACAGTTACACTTAAAATGAAAAGTCATTCTTACTCTACAAATTAGTGAATGTTAAAAAACATGAAACCACCTCTTCCTATTTTCAGGCTTGCTTCTAATTAAATGCTGGGGAATGATAAAAGAGACTCAAAGGACAGAGAATCAGCTCAGAAGCCCTTCCAACTTCCAACTAAATATGCTGTCATTAAGATAATTTTACCTCTCCACTATCTTTCAGCTTTACTTTTGAGAAATAAGAGAAAATTTTCATAGTCCTCTTTTATTCCTTCCTTGCAATGTTTGTCAATATGAAGTTATAGCTAATTCAGAATAATAATTAGAAATGGATTTATTGCTATTCCATGTATTGTGATAGGCTTAACTAAGCTAGAAAGTTTATTTTTAGAAATACAAATTTTTTTCAATGTGATTTCTCCTAAATCTATACTGTATAACACTTGGGCTCTTATTTTAAATGGCACAGCTTCACTCTGTACAGTTGTGTGCAAAATTGTTGTGCAAGCACATTTTCTGTCATGTTACAACCAAGATCTTATATTTGTGCACAGTGAACATGTGTATATTCCAAAATGCATGAACAAGCTTAGCTATTAAAAGCAGAAGGATGAACATAGATATGAATTATGCATACTACTAGATAAGACATTAATTATGCATTCTATTAGACAATCTTAACTACTGCAGAGATTCTAAAAGTATTATTATTCTCATGAGCAAGTCTGCCTGTGTCAGTTCAGAAGTAGGCCCCAAGGTGGATTCAGATAGGCAAGAGAATTAGGGGCGAGATAGAGGGGTGGAGAGGAGAGATGCCTGTGAAGGATAAAGGGGAAGAGTGTGAGAAGGCAGGCAGGGCTTAAACTCTCCATGTGTTTCTCACAGCTCTGAAGGATGAGGGAAAGGGTGAGGCCAGTGCAACAAGACTGCCACCTCCTTCAGATGCCAGCCCCAAGTCCAAGCCTCTAGAACTTCTGGCGGCTGTCAATCAGGAGTTCTTGAAATGGATTATTTGCTAGAATGACTCACAAACTATAAGGAAATGCTTTATTTATGTTTATCTGTTTATTAGAAAAGGATGCAGATGAACAGCCAGATGTCAGAGATGCATAGAGCAAGTCATGGGGGAGGGGACGTGGAATTCCCATGTTCTTTCCACATGAAGCTGCCTCCCAGTACTCTGGGAATTCTATCCTATTGAGTTTTTATGGAAGTTTCACCATATAGGTATAGTTGATAAATGTAAGCTGACAAAATTTGTCTTAGAACTCGTGTTTTGCAATTTAACCATGAAATATAAAATATCATTATGGGCCCTTGTCTAGATTTTATCTTTTGTTAAAAGTTGTTTCTCTCATCCTCTTTCAAGCAGATGAAGAGAGAGAGAGTTGGAGCTTTCATCTGTTCATTCCCTCTTGCAAATTCTCATAACAGTCAGGGCTGAGCCATGCCAAAGCCTGTAGGAAGGAATGCTACCTGTGTCTCCCCTCTAGGTAGCAGGGACCCAAGCACATGAGTCATCATCTGCTACCTCCCAGGATGATCATCCGGAAGCTAGGTCATAAGCAGAGTAGCTGGGACTCAAACTTGCACTCCATAATGGAATGTGGGCATCCCAAGGGGTGGCTTAACCACTACCCCACAACGTCTATTTGAAATGGAAACTGTAGTTCCATAATGTGCATTAAGCTTGCATGTTTCTGAGGACTGAAAGTAAATATTGAGAGGCAGGCATTTGGTACAGTGGTTACAATACCATTTGGAACATCTGTGTCACATCTTGCAGTGCCAGAATTGAGTACTGGCCCCTCTTCTAATCTGCCTTCCTGCAAATGTACACCCTGGAAGCAGCAGGGAATGGCTCAAGTACTTAGGTCCTTGCTACCCATGTGGGAGATCTGAGTTGAATTCGGTGTTCCTGGCTTTGTCCTAGCCAATCCCTGGCTGTTGCAGTCTGGGACCCAGGAACAACGTCTGAGCTTCCCATGGGGAGAGAGGTGGTAGGGGCCCAAGTACTTGGGCCATCTTCTACTGCTTTTCCAAGTGTGGTGGCAGGGAGTTCAACTGAAAGCAGAGCAGCTGGAACTTGAATAAACACTCTGATATAGTATACCAGCATCCCAAGCAGCAGTTTAACATACACAGTGATGGCCCCCAGCCACAATATATATAAATGTTTGGACTGTGATTTGTTGAATCCACAGATATGGAACCAATAGGTAGGGAGGACTGATTTATGATCTAAGAAACCATATAAGAAATGGTAGAATATATAGTATGTTAGGTACTGGACTTCCATTTTTGAATAAGCAGCATCTTTTCAACTGTGGCCTGACTCTATTGAGGAATACTAAACCAATATGGACTCAATAATGCATTTAGCTCTTGCTTCCCAACCACATACCACATTCTTTAAATTGTCTTAAAAATTATTTGGAGGTAGATGTTTGGCCTAGCAGATAAGACATCCATTGGGATGCCTACATCCCATTATCAGTATCCCTGGTTTCAAGTCCTAATTGAACTTAAAAATTCCAGCTTCCTGATAATGTGTACTGTGGAAGGCAGAAGATGATGATGCAAGTAGTTGATTCCCTGCCACTCATGTGGAAAAACTGGATAAAATTCGTGGCTCTGGCCTTATTTCTGGCCCAGCGCTAGCCTTTGTGGACAGTTGGGGAGTGCGAGAATTTATTTTTCTCTCTCTCCTTCAAATTAGCAAATAAGAATATTGTTTTTATCACAATAAACATATCTTTTAATTCTGTTCTTTAAAAATTTTTTAATTTTTAAAATATTTTTAATTTTTTTATCTTACATAAGTGTCAAAGAAACAGAGAGGCTAAAAGATCTTGGATTTACTGATTTCACTCCTAAAATGCTTTTAACAGCCAGGGGTGGGGCCAGCTGAAGTCATGAAGCTGGAATTCAATCTGAGTCTCCCATGTGGGTGGCAGAGACCCAGCTGCTTGAGCCTTTATCTGCTGCCTCCTAGGTTTTGCATTAGCAGGATGTTGTGCAGGAAGTAGAGGAGTTGGGACTTGAACTAGGCACACCAATATAGGATGCGGACAACCCAGTAAGCAGCTTAACAATGCATGAAACACTCTCCCCTCCACAGACTTCTTGAAGTACCACCATATAGGTAAAGTGAAGTAGAATAATTAAAATAGTAAGGCACAATATGTCTAAATTATATAATATATAAATTTAACATATTCTAACCTCAAAGGGTTTGATTCTTAAATGCACTTAGAAGGAATTTTTAAACTTTATAAATCAAAGTCCTCATCAGACGGTAAAATAAAAATTTGCTACTGTTTGGGAAACACTGACCCACAGGGTCTTTGATTTTTCTGCTGAATTGCATGCAGCAAGAGGAAATGGGAGAACTAACACTAGAGTGCCAGCCCCGTGGAGCCTTACACACACAGACCTTGTTTAAGCTCTCTATGGTGTTGAACAAAGCTGCAAGGGTCTCTTTTAAAGAATTGTTTTCACTGTAGTCAGGTGTCCCCACTATTAATTCTTTTAATCCCCATAGTAAAAAAGATTCACAGCTGTTCTGAGAGGGGAAATTTGGACAGAGGAGTTTCTAATGTGGGCCAGTTGCTGAAAGTGTGGGGATGGTATATCCAAAGAAGTGGGATGAAGTTAAACCACTGTCTGAAATCTGGACTGTTTTTTTAACTCAAGTATAAAGGAAAGCGTTAAGTATATACTTTTGTAATTCTTTGGACAATATTGAATCTTTGCTACTTCCAGATCATTTTGAATAATAGTCAAAATTAAAACCAAGAGTATCGTATTAGTTCTGATAAATTTTCTACATATACTAATATCAAATAATATAACTGAAAGTAGATTTTCTTTAAAGATACTTGGAAGATATTCTTTAATCTTAAATTTCCCTAGGTGTTGGGAATCTTCCCAGCCCAGGAATATAGATGATGATGATGATGATTTTACATTTCATTTACTTCTCAGGTTCATCTCATCTTTATGATCCTTACTTTGTTTTCAGCACTGTTTTTTTTTTTAAGAGAAATGTTTAAAAGAATAAAAGTAGTTCTATTGAATGCCACACATCTTCCACTAAGGTTGATAATGTTACAAAATGGAGGCAATGTACCTTCTTAAATATGCTTTTCTTTTTGTTTTAATAGAGCGGGTATTACTGAGTCCTTCTTCCCAAACTTAGTATTATATTAAGACACTTGATGGTTTTCTCTACCAATTCCATAAAGCAAATTATAGTGATGAGAAAACCTTTGACATTTTCTCCAGAAAGTTCTTTTAAAAGTAACTTCAGAGTATCTTAAAGACAAAGAGGTCAGGGCATTAATAGACAAGATTTTGAAATGAGCTTACTGTCCCCTAAAGAAGTCACTGTCTTAAATGCACACTGTTATTTTTTTAAGTTCTTTTTTTGTTTCATTTTGTTTTTGTTTTTGACAGGCAGGGTGGACAGTGAGAGAGAGAGAGAGAGAGAGAGGTCTTCCTTTGCCGTTGGTTCACCCCACAATGGCTGCTGCGGCCAGTGCACTGGGGCTGGTGCACCATGCTGATCTGAAGCCAGGAGCCAGGTGCCTCTCCTGGTCTCCCATGCGGGTGCAGGGGCCACGCACTTGGGCCATCCTCCACTGCACTCCCAGGCCACAGCAGAGAGCTGGACTGGAAGAGGAGCAACCAGGACAGAATCCAGCACCCTGACCGGGACTAGAACCCGGTGTGCTGGCGCTGCAGGCGGAGGATTAGCCTATTGAGCCGCAGCGCCAGCCTCTCACTATTAGTTAATAAATAATTGTCTAGCACTGAGAGTCAGGCACTACTCAGGGGCTTTACATATACTCACTGATTATTCTAATCCTCTAAAGAGCTCCTATGAGGATGGTACTGTTATTTCCATGGTACAGTAGGAGAAATCGAGACACAAAGTGGTTACATAAGAGTACTTCAAAAAATTTGCAGAAATGCATAATTAAAAGATGTTTTATTTTGGTGTAAAATTTTTTGAAATACTAGTGTATGAGCTGTCCGACATTCACGTGTGCAGTAAGTGGTAGAGCTGGCATTCATACCTACAAGAGTTTGGCTCTAGGATGGATTCTGAACAGGAAAACACACCAGGAAAAGTAGAGGGTTGGGTGTTAAGCCATTAGGCTGCAAGAAAGTGTACAAAGCATGTATAGAGAAGGAATGGAAAGGTAAAATGATAGCAACAAAACGGTTCAGGGAAGAACAAATGGGCTCAAATAGGTTTTTTCACTCCTATTTTTCTGTTCTCTCTTGGGCCACTCCTGATTTATATTTAAAGAGTGTGTGCTTACTGAGAAGATGCTTAGTATAAAGAAGGCTCTTTCCTTCATCAGCCTGAATTCAATGCTAGTGTAAACACCTATATTAAGAGATTTTTCTACCAACTCCATCCAGAAATGATTTGCAACAAATTAAGCTGTTGGGTTGTTTTCAACTCAAGGTTGCATACTGTGTTGTCTTTGTTTTTGCTTCTTCATTATTCCAGCAACTCTCCTCTGTCATTTGCCATTGTTTCTGAGGAAAACATCATTCTATCACCTAATATAATTTCCTCATAAGAATAATCTACATACTTTGTTCAAAAGAACATTTAAGATATTTTCAAAACTACATAAAATACAACATAATAAGATTAAATGAAGATAATAGATAAGGGAAATAATGATACAAAAATTAGCAGAAGCTAATGATGAGTTAACACCATCCATTTATGTGTGGTTAAAAAGGTTGGGAACAAATAGAATTATAGTCTTCTAGCAATAGGTATACAACAAGAAAAATAAAGAGTGAAATTCAGTGTTAATTTGAGTTTAAAAAGATTCTTTCAAGTGCAGCTATTCTTATGCTGCAGAAAGAAGCTCCCACAGTTCTTTGTAAAGAGAAATTCTGCCACATAATGAGTATCATCTGTGATACTTATGAAAAATAAAAAATGAAATTCATTGGGCTGGTTTTGAAAATGACCTTTAAGAAGATTTGTTCTACAGCATAATATCCAACAAAGCAATTCTTCTAAGGACCAATGTGCTATGGTTCATGCACGCAGCTGCTTATTATTTTGACTTGATTCAAGTATGAAATGGAGTGTCTTCAGAGAAGTCAGTTCAAGATTATATTCTCTGATAAGTGCAGGAAGCCTGGATACAGTGTGTCAGTGAATAAAGACAGATCTGTAAGGGTTAGGTCCTGATCAAGATTACTTTTTAATGAAAAGCTTTTTTCTTTATTATATAAGAAACACATTGTAATTCAGGAATTATATATGAAGTATACATGAATGGATACAGGTTTTAGTAAATACACATGGAAGTTAAGAGATTTGAATCCCAAGTCATCTCAGGGAGAAATAATTTAAAGATGACAGAATTTGCTTCTGCTCCTTGCGTTTTCTGTGTGTGTGTGTGTGTGTGTGTATCCCCTTCTGCTTTGTGTATGTTTCACACAGATTCTACACAAGCAAACCTTCGGGAATATACTTGTCTATATATTTACTAAAAAATAATTTCCTTGACAGAGTGAATTATTTGGATGAGTTTCTGGTCTATATGCCATGCCATTTCAGCCAGCACATGCACTACACACCCTTTCCTGAAAGACTTCTGAAACATCTTCTGTTCCTGTTTTCCACCTGCTCCCCAGTGTTGCCAAGCGTCACACCTCCTGTGGCCGTCAGGGATACACTCTGCCTTCGTTTTCTTCACCATCTCCCCTCCTGCTAGCTCATGCCTTCACCATTCTCAATTGTATCACGTTTTCAAAATAAATAAAATGATATACTTCAAAGACCCTAGTCCTCATCCCCTCCACTCTCGGGGAAACCATTTTTTACTCAGCTGCACAAAAATGCTAGTTTTTGAAAATTATATCTAATTTACTTGTTGGCTAAGTCCCTGTTTCTCACCTCCACTTAAGTGATATGTAAGTCTGAGCTATTTTTGTCTTTTCTTAAACATAAAGCCTGTCTGCACTGAGTTTACTCAAAGCAGAAATTGTGATTGAGGGATGTCAATGGAATTAGAAAATTGAGGGTATTCATTTTATTTTCCCACAATCAGTTTTATCTGAGCAGAAATGTTTATTTACTTACCTAGTAAGTAAGTAAGTAGAAATGTGCACTGGATAATATCAGATTAGTAGTTAACAACAATACATTTGTGAGTCTCAAAGTTGATTTGTTTGAAAAGTCATGGTTCTTGGAACTTCATCCTCATCAAAAGAGAAAGGAAAACATTATTTATATTTATGTTCTCGTGCCAGACTATAAATACTTTTTTTTTTTTGTAGTATAATGCATCTCAGGGATCTAAAAAAAACATGGAGCATTTCATTTTGTAAATTCACACTTTTACAGCTGTTTTTAGGGTATATGTAAAAAGAATTTGACTAGAAGTTAGCTTTTCTGGCAGATTAGCCTATAAAATAGATGATTGGTATTAAACTGTTCAGAAATGGAACAAAAGAGAACTTAACACATAAAATAGTCTTAAATTAACATTTTACACATACGATTGGTTTGAAGCTACAAATAATCTTGTGATGTTTTAGATTTGTATCAAATCTGCTTAAAAATTGCTGCAGCTTTTACTTGACATTTATATTAGCACATGGTTTTAAAATGTTACAGTTTATAATAAATTTTTCCTATTTATTCAGAATTTTATTTAAATAGTTTGGACTTCAATATTACATTTTGTCTAAATCAGTTTGAAAAATTTATATTCTAATAACCAGCTAGCATGTGTATGATGGTAGAAAATTTATGAGTCCTAATTCCTAAAGAAGGCAGTTTACACTATGTGGCAAAAATAAATGGCTACATTTTAATATGAGACAAGGCTGTGTATGACTAATTAAGTAAAATATGTGGTAAAATGAAGAATGTTATGCTTTCTTAATTAAATATATATCTATCTATATTTTTTTTGCTTACTTAAGAAGCAGAGAGACACAGGGAAAGATAGAAACAGAGCAAGCTCCCTTCCGCAGGTTCACTCCTCAAATGCCCATATTTGTGATGGGTACAGAATACGGGAGCTGGGAGTCCAATCTATGGCTTCCATGTGGGTGGCAGGAACCCAATTATTTGAACCTTCAGCACAACCCGTTCAACTCTGCGTTAGCAGGAAAATGGAGCCAGGAGCCAGAGCCAGGAGTCAAATCCAGGCACTTCAGGCGTAGGAGGTGGGCATCAAATGAAGTCTTAACCCCTAGGCCAAATGCTGGCCCTGTGTTTTTTTGTTTTTAATGGTTGGATATTTTGATTGTGCGACTGTGAGTCTGGAGGCCTAAATTATCCCAAAAGAATGTGTGTACCTGTGCTTCCAAGTAGGGGCAGTGTGGTTAATATGAACCACAGTGTTGTAAGTCCCTAACATATGGAGAATGTATAAATGAAACAGATAAGCCGAAGTTACTCCTTGCAGAGTTCCAAATCTGTGCTCCTAATTTTATTTATTTTCCCAAGATCTAATGAGTTTCTTTAGGGAGCTACGACATTTTTGATTTAAATGTTTTATAGCAATAGCAAAATATAAGATGAAGCTGTGATGTCTTCTAGATTTTATTTATCTGTAAAGTGAGGAAATCAATACTAAAAGCTCCTAACAGGCCAACCTCGCATTGTGTAAGGTGCAGGTACTGTAACGTTGTGCACGATCTGTCTCAGTTCACAGCCAGTGTGCTCTATGTTGTCTGAAGGTAAGTGAAGTAACAAAGGACTTTCCAGGTCTACGGAATAAGACATTGATAACAAGCTAATGAATCACCCGTTTAGCAACAGCAGAGGATATGTTTAAAGAAAAATTCTTACTAAAGTTGGAAGGATGAATGAAGTAGGAGTGGACAGTCTTGAGTGACAGAGTGAGGGGTTTCAATGACTTCGTAAGCAAAGTGTTTTGACATAGCCAATCTGATAGTTTATACTGGATGGAGAGCCTTTTTTTTCGAACAAGGGTCATGTGTGTATTTATAACATCATCTGCAAGCCATAACAAGCTTCCAACTTAAAAGTTAGCCTGCTATAGACTTACTGAATTTGGAGTTCTGCCTGTGGTTGCCTTGGCAGTTTTAGACGAAATGATTTCACATACCTTATATGGCCCGCAGGCTGGACATTCTCCATCACTGAAGGAAGGTTGTGGATGTGATGTTGATGGGGACTGGCTTGTCAGTTCTCTCAGTGGCAATCTTGCCTTTTTATTTACTGTCAGTGATATTGTGCTTGTCTCGTCTTCCACAGTTAAACTAGCAAGGGTGTCAGGTACAGGATCACTCTCAAACTTGTCTATCTCTGAGGCCATGTTGCCTGGCAGGTAACTTAGAATTCACATAATGCCTCATCATGCTGCATAATCCAAGTCTGTCAGCAGGAGTACCAAAATAGGTTTCTGAAAAGAAGGATTCTAGGCTGTCAGTGAATTACTATGCAGCATTTCATATTTTAAATTATAAAGTACACCTCTATTAAACTTGGATTCATAAAAATCCCATAATATAGATGGGAAGATGGTATTCTCTTAACAAGTGGGGAAACCAGATCTAAGAGGTTTCAGTCTTCCATCGTAACAATCTAATTAACTACAGATCTGGCTATAAAGCTCAGGTCACTGGCCTACTGACTATCATTGTCCTTTTTTGGTTTACTCCATAAGGTATTATATTACTGGTGAAAGACTAATAAATTAAGGAATGTCTGTTAGTCTGCCTTTCAAATAAATACATCTTTAAAAAGGGGGGGATGTGGACTATTCTGTGGTGTGGACAGGATCTGTAACTTTACTGTGTACTTCTGTGATGCTACTACTGAAGAGCACACACATTTTTGATGAGATAATTTGAATCTTGGGTTAAAGCGGGTGATCATTAATGTCGTGCTCTTCTCTGGCTTATGGGGTTGAGTCGCTTTTATTTTCTGTGTTTCTCAGAGTGTCATCCTTAAAATAGAACTCATCATTCTCTCCAGCAATTTCCCCTACCCCCTCCCAACTTTATTCTAAGAGGAAAAGATGACAAAATGTGATCATTTGTCTCTTCAGAGTCTGAGGGTGTGAAAGAGCTTCTGAGTGGTAAAACAGATGGGATTATGTTAAAAGCACACGGCCTCTTAGAACTTTTTCTTTAAAAAGCTCTGAAACTTAGTCTTAATAATGGAATAGGCTTTGCCATTCCTGTGAAAGAAAGAAAAACATCACAGCTTCTTCTCACACGGACTTAGTGCTCTTGTCTTAGAGTATAAAATGTCCATTTGGAAGGAGTCGCTAAGAAATGCTCAATAAACTCTCCTTGCCACAGTTGGAAAAAATGGACATGATTCCTAGTTTTACTGATAAGGAAATGTGCTATATAAAGTGAAGTTATAAATGACTTTACAGAAGCTTCCAATTTTTGATGAAAAATAGAGATGTCTTTATTTGCTTTGGAAGATATTTCTATCATTACAGTGGTAAATATATTTTTCATATGAAAAATGACTCAGTAGTTACTTACTTTAAAGCATAATATATCTTCTTTAGAAAATTTAATTTGCTGGATTCAAATTTGGCATTATATTATTGGCAAAACTAAGGTGATAGTTGCCAATCTTATATGAATAAAATTTGCTATTTTAGGAGGAATTTTTTTAATGCCTAGTCATGTATTTAAGTTCTTTGCTTTATATGTTATACTGAAGTATTTAGAACAGTACAGTTTCACTGTTTAGCCTTTGATATATTGAAATTAAAAAGAGTGAAAGTTGGACATCATTCCCATGACTTTATTTATTAATAAAGTGTCATAAATATGTCTTAAATGATAATTTGTCTTAACTCCATGTTTTGTAGTGGACTAACCCACTGCAAGGATTCAGGATGACTGTGGCACTTGGACAACCCCATTTCTGGGATCTTCCAACGCAGACTGTAATCTAAGGACCCAAGCATCTTGATATGGTTCCCTAAGTCCACTTCGGTAGCCAAATCAGGAATTTCATGACCAGAAGTCCGAATAAAGCAGGAGACAACACTACACAAGTCCTCTAAGTTCTTAAGCAAATCAGTATAAATATTTCCAATGCAATGCATATCAGAGAAGTAGGTGTACAGTTTAGTAGTTAAGACACTGCTTAGGACTCCTGCATCCCATAATAGAACACCTGGTTTGTGTCCCAGCTCTTCTGATTCTAACTTCCTGCTAATGTATACCCTGGGAGGCAGCAGGTGATGGCACTAGTGGTTTGATTACTGCCAGCTATGGAAAACCTAGATTGGATTCCCAGCTTCAGTCTGGCCCAATCTTGGCTACTACAGGCATTTGGGAAAACAAACTAGCAGATAGTACATCTCTGTCCATTTATGTCATTCAAAAAAATTAAAACTATTTAGTATATTCCTACAGAAGGAAAAATTATGGTGCAGCCATAAAAACCAAAATTCCTAGGAGAAGACCAGAAGTTATTAACTGATGCAAAAGGAAGTAGCAAAGAAGAATATCAATTATATTAGGAGGGTCAAAAGTCCTGAGGTACAGGTTTTAATTTATATCTACCCACAAGGAATTTGGATTATTTATTCAACCTGACTCTCAGATTTAGAGGATTTCCTCCCCTAAATCTAGCTATTTCATAGGATTATTTCAGAGGGCCAGATGATACACAATGTATATTAAAGTAGTTTGCACTTTCCTGTTTTCACCTACAACTGATTATGCCAATCTGTTTACCTCCTCCCATACCTTATATATGGAGTTTGTTAAACCCACTTATTTAATGTGTCTGTTAAACTTTTAAGTTATCTAAGAATCTTTTTTTTTAACTTTTATTTAATGAATATAAATTTCCAAAGTACAGCTTATGGATTACAATGGCTTCCCCCCCATAATGTCCCTCCCACCTGCAACCCTCCTCTTTCCCATCTTGTTTGAATTATCTTAAAATCTTCAACACTGAAGGTTCTTAAGTGTCTTAAGGAATGAACATTATTTTCATAATTCTCCATTTGAAAACCTTTCACTCTGGAAATGAACTAATCTTGGGGTATATTTTAGATAAAAACCTTAATCACTTTCCAAATTCTGTAGACAACTTCCTTTTCAAAGGCACTTATTGTCTCCTAGGCTGTGTTCACCAGTGCCCTTACCTCATTCCCTGGACTGGCCAGAGTCTCAGATGAAGCCCCAGGTTTGGGTGGTCCTGCAACCTTGTCTGTCCATTCACCCTTTAACAGACTGAATAAAGGATGTCCAAAAGATAGGTCTAGATCTTACCATCTGGTACTTGTTAATATGCCCTATTTGGGAACAGGGCCTTTGCAGATACAGTTAATTGAAGGAGCTTGAGATGAGGTCATCATAGATTTAGGGGAGGCCTTAAACACAGTGACTGGTGTCTTTGAGAAGGAAGATCAAGGTTTGAGATGCACAGACACTGGGCAGAAACAGAGAAGGTGTTGTGAAAATGGCATCAGGGAATACAGTGATGCAGCTGAAAGCCCGGGAAAAATGAGGGTGTCCGGCAGGCACCAGAGGCTCAGGGAGAGGCAGAAATAGATTCCCCTCAGAGCCTCCAGAAGGAACTAACACTGCTGACACCTTGATTTTGAATGTATGGCCTCTTCAGCTGTGAAAGAATACACTTCCGTTATTGAGCTGCTCAGTGAATTGTTTTGGCAGTCCTAATAGACTAATATACACTGCTCTGGTCGTAAAGCAGAAATGCTACCTTTGTGGGCTTTTTTAATCTGGGTTGTGGAGTAGACATCATTTGGCCCAGACAAGTAACAAGAATCATGGATGTGTTAACGTCCTGTGGTGTCAGTCTTGACCAAATAACAAGAAAAGGGCCAGTCACATAGTTTCTTCTTTCCTTGAACCAAGGCATGGTGGGATTTTGTATTGCATTCTCCAGAAGAGCCTAGTGTCCACGTGGTACACCTGCCCAGCCCGTGACCTTGCTTGATCCCAGTTCTTTGTTGAGTAAATGCCAGCACCATGATAACCTTACACTCCACACAGGTCTCTGGTTTTATTTTGCTTCCCTACATTTTTTCTTCAGTCATCACCGTCGGGTTGCATCTCCCAAATAAAGTGTCAGAATTTTAATGCATGCTTCAGGCTCTGCTTTGTAGAGGACTTGGCTGAAAGAATGTATGCATTAAAGTTTGAGAATTACAGAGAAGACTTAGTTTTGATTGAACTCACTTCCTGCAAAATGTCTAGTGAAATAGTTTCTAGCATAACCAATCTTAAGGAGTTAAATTCCCAGCCCATGATCAAATAGATCATTGATGGAAACATTAATATTTTGTTAGATGTATAAGAACTATATATCTTGGTGCTGTGGTGTAGTGGGTAAAGCTGCTGCTTGCAATGCCAGCATTCCATATGAGTGCTGGTTTGAGATCCAGCTGCTCCATTTCCAATCCAAGTCTCTGCTATGGCCTGGGAAAGCAGTAGAAGATGGCTCAAGTCCTCTTGCCCCTGCACCAGTGTGAAAGACCTAGAAGAAGCTGCTCGCTTCTGGCCATTGTGACCATCTAGGGAGTGAACCAGTAGATGGAAGACTTCTCTATCTGCCTCTGCCTCTCTCTAACTCAGCATTTCAAATAAATCCTTTAAAATACTATCTTTCTAGGCCGATGCCACGGCTCACTAGGCTAATCCTCTGCCTGAGGCGCCAGCACCCCAGGTTCTAGTCCCACTTGGGGCGCCAGACTCTGTCCCGGTTGCTCCTCTTCCAGTCCAGCTCTCTGCTGTGGCCCGGGAGTGCAGTGGAGGATGGCCCAAGTGCTTGGGCCCTGCACCCGCATGGGAGACCAGGAGGAAGCACCTGGCTCCTGGCTTTGGATCAGCACAGCGCTGGCCATAATGGCCATTTGGGGGGTGAACCAACAGAAAAGGAAGACCTTTCTGTCTGTCTGTCTCTCTCTCACTGTCTAACTGCCTGTCCCCAAAAAAAAAAAAAAAACAAACAAAAAAAAAAAACACCAAAAAAACAACAAAAAAAAAACAACAACAACAACCAGAAAAAAAAACTATCTTTCTAATCTCTTAAACAGTTTCAGGAAATGGGCATAAATTCACTACAATGATGCTATAACTCAATAGGTCATTAATTGTACTTTGAAAAATTTCAAAATAACTTACACATTTATGATAGTAAATTTTAGTTAAGTATTTCATTGTTGTTTGCCTTGTCCCCACTCCCTACCCTGGCAGTTAGTGCTGTCATTAGCTCAGCTGAACTGCAGGTGGGGGTTGGAGAGTGTACATGCATGCAAACATGTGCACACTAAGCTGCCAGGCATCATAATAGCCAAAGTGAGAGTTAAACCTTTCATTTCTTATGGCAGGCTTTTTTTTCTGTTTTTGTAAAATTTTATTTAATATATAAACTTTATTTCATTTATAAAGATTTAGGAACACAGTGATACTTCTACCCTACTCTCTCTTCTGCCCATGCTCCCACCCTTCCACTTCCTTCCTCTCCTAATCCATCCCCTAATTTTTTAAAAAAGATTTATGTTATTTATTTGAAAGATGGGGTTACAGAGAGAGGTAGAGCCAGAGAGAGAGAGAGAGCAAGGTCTTCCATTTGCTGGTTCATTCCCCACCCAGATGACTGCAACAGCCAGAGTTGAGCTGATCCCAGAGCCAGGAGCTTCCTCCAGGTCTCCCACATGGGTGCAGGGGCCCAAGGACTTGGGCCATCTTCCAGTGCTTTCCCAGGCCATAGCAGAGAGTTGGATCAGAAGTGGAGCAGCCAGGACTTGAGCCAGCACCCATATGGGATGCTGGCACTGCCGGTTCAGGTTTTAACCTGCTATGCCTCAGTGCCGGCCCCATCCCTTAATTTTTATAATGGTCTATTTTCAGCTTGCTTTATACTCATAAGATTAATCCTAGACTAAGTGAAGAGTTTGATAAATAGTAAGAAAAAAAAAAAAAACGCTGTTCCTCAATATTAGACACAAGGCCTATACACAATTATCAAAGCTCAAAATGTCAATTTCACTCCAATATATTAGTTTTGGTATTCGATTGGTTATCACGGATCAGAGAAAATATATGGTATTTGTCTTTTTGAGACTGGCTTATTTCACTACGTATAATAGCTTCCAGTTGCATATATTTTGATGCAAATGAGAGGATTTAATTTTTTTTTTTACTGCTGAGTAGTATTCCATAGCGTATGTATACCAAAATTTCTTTATCTAGTCATCAATTGATGGCCTTCTGGGTTGATGCTGTATCTTAGCTGTTGTGAATTGAGCTGCAATGAACAAAGAGGGTACAGAAAACACAATCATATGCTGATTTCATTTCCCTTGGATATATTCCAGGAATGTGTTTGCTGGGTCATATGGGAGATTTGTTTTCAGCTTTCTGAGGTATATCCATTCTGTCTTCCAAAATGACTGTACTAGTTTATATTGACACCAACAGTAGATTAAGCTTCCTTTTCTTTGGATCTTCTCTAGCATCACCATCAAAGATACACGCAGACTGAAAGTTAAGGGATGGAAAAAATATTCCACACTAATGGAAAGCAAAAATAAGCAGATGTAGCCATCCTTAATAGCAGACAAAATAGACTTTAACACAAAAACTGTTAGAAGAGACAAAGAATGGCACTATGTAGTGATTTAAGGGATCAATTCCACAGGAAGATGTGACTATAATAAATGTATATGCTCCCAATGCCAGGTTGCCTGGCTATTTAAAAGAAATATGAATGAATCTAAAGGGAGACAGAGACTACAATACAACATTATTGGGAGACTTCAGCACCCACCTTGATCAGTGGACAAATCAACTAGACAGCAAATCATCAAAGAAACAACAGAGCTAAATAGCACTATGGGCCAAATGGACCTAACTGATATCAACAGAATCTTTTAGCTTACAGTTGCAGAATACACATTCTTCTCATCAGCACATGGAACTTTCTCTAGGATAGACCATATTGTAGGCCATAAAGCAAGTCCCTCAGCAAATTCAAAAGAATTGAAATTATACCATGTTTTTGTAACCACGATGGAATGAAGCTGGAAATTAACAACTGAAGAATCTTGAGAATGTATACAGACACATGGAGAGCAAACAACATGCTCCTGAATGAACTGTGATCATATAAGAAATCAAAATTTTGGGAATGAATGAAGATGACAATATAGTATATCAAAACATATGGGATACAGCAAAAGTAGTGTCATGAGGAAAGTTTATAGCAGTTGTGTTCTACATCAAGAAATTGGAAAGGCATCAAATAAAGAAGCTACAGTACATTTCAAGGAAA
This sequence comes from Oryctolagus cuniculus, assembly GCF_964237555.1. Lineage (NCBI taxonomy): Eukaryota > Metazoa > Chordata > Mammalia > Lagomorpha > Leporidae > Oryctolagus > Oryctolagus cuniculus. The sequence continues at coordinate 58,232,429 of NC_091444.1, read as the reverse complement.
TAGAAAATCAACAAATGAAACCCAAAATTAGTAGGAGGAAAGAAATAGTTAGAGAAGAAATAAACAAAATTGAAGCCAAAAGACAGAAGATTGGTCAAGTGAAGAGCTGTTTTAAAAAAAATGAACAAAATTAATACACAATTGGCCCAACCAACCAAAAAAAAAAAAAAAAAAAAAGAAGAAGAAGGAGACCCAAATCAACAAAATTGGAGAACAAAAAGAAAATACCACAGATCTAAAAATACTCATCAGGAATTACTACAAAGAGCTATCTGCTAACAATTTGGAAAATCTAGAAGACATGGATAGATTCCTGGATTCATAGAATTTACCAAATTGAGTCATGAAGACACAGAAAACCTAAACTGCACCATAAACAAAATGAAAATTGAATCAGTAATAAAGACCCTCCCAACAAAGAAAAGCTTAGGAACTGATGGCTTCACTGCTAAATTCTCCAAGTCTTTTAAAAAAGAACTAATTCAGATTCTTTTCAAGCTAAAACAAGTGAAAGGGAAGGACTATGTCCATGATGCCAGCATCACTTTAACTTGTAAACCAGAAAAAGATATTACAGAGAAAGAGAACTGTGGACCAATAAACCTGATGACCATTGATGTAAAAATCCTGAACAAAGTACTAGCAAATCAGGTCCAACATACCAGGTGAAAGATCATTCACCTGGACCAAGTGGGATTTGCCCATGGTATGCAGGGATGGTTCAATATTTGCAAATCAGTAAATGTAAAACATTACATTAACAAACTGAAGAACCAAAACCGTATGATTATCTCAAAAGATACAGAGAAAGCATTGATAAAATACTCCAGTTTTATAAAAAAGATTACAAAACTCTAGTCTCTGCCCTGTAACATTTTCCTTCATGTAATGGTGTACTGGCAGAGGCCCAGGTTGCTCAGTGCGGCTGTGGGTCTCCTCATTGTTAAGATAGCCCCAAACTAAAGGCTCTGGTAGTTTGGGGGACAGAGGGGTAAGGGGAAGAACTAGGAACCAAATGGTGAGCACTGAGAGTGGGGAGGAGCATATTCAAGGTTGCCCCTTCCACACTCCATTAGAAGAGGCTCTACAGAGGACATCTAGGAATGAAGGCAATGGGGTTAGGAGTACACCTGTGTGAAGAGCAGGACCATCCAGGGCACAGAGCCCTTTACTGTAGCTCCCTGCAGAAAAAGGCACTCAGTGGCTGTGGTGGAAGCCTGGTGTGGCAAGCCTTGGTATTTGTCCATGAGAAATCACACATAGTTTCTAACTAGGAGCTGGAATCTTGAAAGGGTACTGTGTTTTGTTTTGTTGCTTCCATGAAGAAGGGGGACCCCAAATAAGTGGACAGTCACCAAATGTTCAGTTCAGTCCAAAGCTTCTTGAGATTCTATGCGTTTGTTATGCTGTATCTAGTGTCACTTCCTAGAGAGATGAAACAAAAGTGAGGGTAAGCTTTGTGCCCCAGATTTAGAGGAATAGAGCTTATCATGGGTTTCTCTTGTTGTAATTGCTCAGGTACGGGCCCATTGCCTCTTGTGGATAGCCTTGATTGTCCTTTCCTTTTCCTCAAATATAGGTACTGAGGAATTTTCTTAGCACTTAGCTGAGTTCTATACCTGTTTTAGTTTTCTTATGGACATAGTTTATAATACCTTAGGTAACAATCGCAGCTATTGCAGATATTAACTTAGGAAGCAAAGCAATTAAATCATAATGGTACTGGTACAGAGTTATAAACAATACACATGATGTAACAAAGAGTGGGAATAATGCATACAAAAGAAATCTTGGGGTCTAACTGTGGTGCAGCTGGTTAAGCTGCAGGTTGCAACACAAGCATCCTGTATGAGAGTGCTGATTGGAGACCCAGGAACTCCACTTTCCGTGCAGCTCCCTGTTAATGTGCCTGGGAAGGCAGCTAAAGATGGCTCAAGTGTTTGAGCCCTTGGCATCCACGTAAGAGTCCTGAATGGAGTTTGTTTCTCCTGCTTTGGTCTGGTCCAGACTTGGCTGTTGAGGCTATTTGGAGAGGGAACCAGGGCATGAAAAAAACTCTCTAGCTCTTTGTTTCTCCCATCTCTGACATTCTGCCTTTTGAATAAATAAATCTTAAAATAATAAAGAAATCTATCAAGATTAAGACTAATTGGTACTTAAAAAGAGTATGTAGGGGTGGACTTTTATTTATTTATTTTTTGACAGGCAGAGTTAGACAGTGAGAGAGACAGAGTTATAGACAGTGAGCAGGAGACAGAGAGAAAGGTCTTCCTTCTTTTGGTTCACCCCCCTATTGGCTGCCATGGCCGGCTCTGCACCGATCAGAAACCAGGAGCCAGGTGCTTCCTCCTGGTCTCCCATGCGGGTGCAAGGACCCAAGCACTTGGGCCATCCTCCACTGCCTTCCTGGGCCACAGCAGAGAGCTGGACTGGAAGAGGAGCAACTGGGACTAGTACTCAGTGCCCCAACCGGGACTAAAACCTGGGATGCTGGCGCCGCAGGCGGAGGATTAGCCAATTGAGCCACGGCACCGGCCCGCGGGTAGACATTTGACCCAGTGACGAAGACTCCATTTGGGATGCCCATACCCAATATCAGAGTGTCTGAAGTCAAGTCTCAACTTTTGCTTTTGGTTCCAGCTTCTTGGTAATGTGCACCTTTGGGGATGGGAGGGGGGCAATAGGCAGCATGTTTTGGTTCAAGTAGTTGGGTCCTGACCACCCATATGGGAGACCCAAGTTGAGTTCCAGGCTCCTGATTTTGGCCTGGTCCATTAGTAGCTCTTGGGGGCATTTGAAGAATGAATGAGTAGATGGAAGAAATCTGTGTGCCTTTGTGTCTCTTTTTAACTAGAAGTTTTGAAAAGAGCAGACAAGTCAATCAGTGCTACTTGAAAAACTGGGTATACATAAAAACAAAGAAAATTTTTTAGTTTATTGCCTCACACCAACTTAGAAATGACATCCAAGCCATTAAATACTAGCTTTTAAAAAAAGGAATACAAGATGCAGAATGTCTTTATCAACATAGGAAATATGGACCTTTATTACACAAGATGCAAAAATCAGACAATTTTTTAAAAAGACCGATACATTTAAGCATATTTGCAACACACAAAGAAAGATAGTAAATGGAGCAAGAAGTTAGAGCTTGCAAAAAATTCACCCGCAACACACACAGCTGACCTAGGACTGGCATTCTTAGAATATGTAGAAAATTCTTAGAGCAGTAAAAAGACAACCCAGTGGAAAAGTGGAAAGAGACAACAGACATTTCATGTAAGTGATTGTTGAAATGTTTGCAAAATTGGGAAGCAGGTAGTGCCTTCATGCCATGGTTGGAGGTGAGCAATTTTGTATACTTAACTCAAAATTACTGTATAATTTAGAATTATACAGTAAAGCACTTTTACTACTAGGTGTTGATGTTTTAATGGCAACTTTGTTTATACTAATGAAAAAAATGGAAACAACTTAAATAGTACTCAGTGAGAGATGAGATAAATAAATTATGATATGTGGGTAACATGGAATATCATAAATGATTGGAATTTGGCTCAGATGTCAACCTGGATAAATGTGTCTTCCAAAAAGATCTAGCAAAAGCAAATAGAAATTTCAGAGGGAGACAGTGTTACACCATTTCTATATTGTTACTTGTAAGTAATATGTATTTTTATGTAGACATATGTCTTCAGTAACTTTCAAAAGTGCCTGGGTATGATAGTAAATACCAAATTTAGAATAGCTTAACGAGAAAAAAGAGAAAAAATAATGTTACTGAGGGCTTTGGTGAAATCTTCCTTGTTTTATTAGATAAAAATAGCTGAATCAAGATAAAATGCTGATTTGAAAGACCTGAGGGTCGAATATAGATTTTTCAATATTACATGCTAAGAAACAAAAGGGGGGGAATGCTAGTAAAATGGAGCCGTCTTATCTGTGACACAATTCATGCCATGGACGCCATCTTGGGCTCTGGCCCCTGTCACCATTTCTTTAAGCGAGGTGACCCAACCACACGTTTCAGCTCTACCCCCACCCTAATGGGATTTGCTGTTCCTATTTCCCTTTCCTCTGCAAAGGTATAATAGCACCTGCTTCCCGCACCTGTGGCTCTCCTGATTGCTCTTTCTCACTCTCTTGTCTTCTCCCCCTGGCCCACTGGACTTCCCCAACCTGACAATAAACCTTTCCCTTAAAAAAATTACATGCATTATATTACATATCATTATGACACTTCTTAGTACAAAAGAAGAAATAAGATCATCATCCATATAAAGGTGATCCATATAAAGATGCTCAATTTTACTTGAAGGGTACCACCTAAAACATTGAAGAGTACCACCTAAAACATTAAGCTGTGATTTGTACTTGTAAATTAGAAAAACCTTTCATTCAACAATTACTAGCAAGTATATATTGAAAAACACTCTCACAAACTAGATAGTAACTGTGAACTGTTAGAGATTTTGAAAATTAATAGAACACTTCTTTTGCTTCTTATCCTTTCCTCTGTCTAGTTCTGTAACTGTGTTTGTAAATATTAAAAAATGCGTTCCTACATATTTGGACAGCATACACAATCATAATAATCTAAAAGTAGGAAAATGTCTTTTAAAAATTTTTATTAATATAAATGGAACATACTTCATGTGTTTCATAGGTATAATTCTAAGATAACCATACCTCTCCCCCTCCCCATTTCCCTCCCTCCATTCTTCCTTCATCTCTTTCTTTTATTTCTTTAATTTTTCCAAAAACAGTTTCAGTCCACTCTGTAGTCATAGGCTGAATGTAAAAATAAACATTAAATTCAACAAACAAAAAGTACAAAGACAACAGTTCCACATTGAGTGTAAATATATGCATCATCTATATACACTTTGTTGGTGTGCATTTGGGTACAGTTGTGTATATGGGAATTTTTGCTAATTTGGTTTTTCCACCGTGTTTTCACCATGTCATCAGCATTTGGAATGGTGACTGAGGTCTAGTTTTATTCAGTTAATAATTGTAGAATAGTATATTATGGAAATGGAATAAGAAATGAACAATTTAAAAAAAAACAAGCTTTGAGAATTAATGCAATCATGGGCAATTTGAGGCAAACCAATTCAATGTGATAAACTGAAATAATACTTTCATAAGTGGAATTTGTTCCAGAGGGTGGGATAATGTATAGAAAACCTAATTAGTCATCAAGAAGGAGGCTCCCTTCCAAAAATTACTGAAAATTATTTAATTCATTAGTAAGAATTTTTGACAATCATAAACCAATATAATTTTACAATGTTAGAACATATTCACTGTAATAAAACAAAAGTAAAATAGACATGTAAATAAGCTTGTAACACATGGTGCAATTTTGGATTGAAAGCAGAGCCACTGATGCTGCCTACTTACAAGAATGAAGTCAAGCAAAATTTTCATGCCTGTGTTTTGAGGCACCAAAGTACCAAACAGAGATCCACAATTATGAAGAAATTTTCTGAAGAACAAGAAAACAATTAGAAAATGGGGAGAATGTTTCTAAGTAAAATTAAGTAGACAAAGTCACGTATAGTCTGGTTAAGGGATAACTACATAGGAAAAACCATATTTTATTTGTGAAGGGCATATATAAACAAGAATGTGACCTGTAGAAATCAAAATTGTATTACCAAAAAGGATTTTTAAACATTAATAATTTTATTAATACTAACTGTTGCATTATGTTTGCGGACTATAACCTTGATAGGGTGTGACAAAATACAGCATTTTACTTCTGTGGTCTTTGTTCTCAAAACCCATAACCCCACTTTAACCATGAGAAAAACATCAGATAAATTCTAATTGTGAGAAGAGAAGAAGAGTTTTACAAACTATCTGAGTAGTCCTAACCAAAACTACAAGGATATCAAAAACAAGCCAAGAGGAATCGAAGGCGAATTGGTGACCAAATGTATTGTGATATCCTGAATGGGATCCTGTAACGGGAAAAGATATTAATTAAAAACTAAACACATAGTAATAAATGATAGGCTTTAGTTAATAATATATCAATATTAATTCATTGTAAAAATTTTCACAATACTAATGTAACATGAGTGAAAACTAGCTTGGGGTATATAAAAACATTATAGTTTATCTTCTCAGTTTTTCTATATAAAATTTCTAAAATTTTTAAGGTTGCTTTTTAACATTGGTAACTGGGTGTACATGTTTAGATTGTCTATATGTCTTCAAAATATACTAAACATGTATAGGCTTCAATATTGAAAATAATGCCATGGGGTGGGGAAGGAGTGTTGTGGTTGGAGGATTGTGGAGAAATTATCCATTTTCTTTTATAATCATTAATGTTCTTCCTCAGAAATGACCATCTACTTTTACACTGAAAGTAGAGAAATTAAAAACATTCTTCTGGACTTTGAAAAAACAATAGTTTCTAGGAAGAATCTTTTTTCTTATTGTTATTAACTGTCTTTGGAAAAAAGCTAACCACTCAGCGGTTATGCTATTACATGGACCTGCATTGTGAATGAACAAAATTGCTGGCTCATCTCTCACAGTCTTTCTTAGGAACAAATTGAATGGCTTTTTTCACATCTGTTGTCATATTGCAGAAATCTATGCATAAAGTCCCTAAGTGAGATGTCTTCCCTATTGAAATATGTCAGTGAAGATGCAGATAAAGATGTGGATGTGGTTTTGAATAAAAATAGATTATCTGCAATATTGGGGAAGAGAAAAAACTTGATTGTAAAAAGTATGTTCACTATATTTTAAAAAAAAAATGCTCAGCATTTTTCTTCAAACTCACTGCAGAAATACCTCTAAATTGAAATGATCCCATTTTTGATTGACAAAATATTAAAGGAACAATACTACACTTGATCTTAACCAAAAGCCAAGAAGCGATTCGGATCTGGCTAAAAAACCCATGGGAGTATTTCAGGCATGGAAAGCCAAGACACTGTGGGAAAAAAAACAACAACAACAACAACAAAAAAAACAAAACAACAACAACAACAAAAAGAACCTAAATGAAAGATCTCTGTGAGTGGGATCCCAGCGGAAAACACGGGCCATCAAAGAAGGAGGTACCTTTCTTTGAAGGGAGGAGAGAACTTCCACTTTGACTATGGCCTTGTCTAAATAAGATCGGAGTCTGTGAACTCAAAAAGCTTCCAAAGCCTTGGCACCTCATGACAAGAGCCTCAGGTGATTACTGACATCATAAATAAGAGTGTCAATTGTTAAATCAACAACAGGAGTCACTGTGCACCTACTCCTTATGTGGGATCTCTGTCCTTAATGTGTTGTACTATGTGAATCGATGGTATAACTAGTTCTCAAACAGTACTTTACACTTTATGTTTCTGTGTGGGTGCAAACTGTTGAAATCTTTATTTAATATATACTAAATTGATCTTCTGTATATAAAGATAATTGAAAATGAATCTTGATGAAGAATGGGATGGGAGAGGGAGTCGGGGAGGGGATGGTTGAGGATGGGAGGGTGGTTATGAGGGGAAAAAGTCACTATAATCCAAAAGTTGTACTTTGAAAATTTTTATTTATTAAATAAAAGTTTAAAAAATTTTAGAGCCTAAAAAAATCTAAATAAAAAATTGAAGGATACACTGAAGTATAATAAAAAATATATGAAACACAGGAAAAAATTCAGATAACTCTCAAGGAAATGGAAAACATAAAATCCTTTTAAGATGATGAGATGAGGGGCCGGCGCTGTGGCACAGCGGGTTAAAGCCTCAGCCTGCAGCGCCCGCATCCAGTATGAGTGCCTGTTCAAGTCCCAGCTGCTCCACTTCCAATCCAGCTCTCTGCTATGGCCTGGGAAAGCAGCAGAGGATGGCCCAAGTCCTTGAGTTCCTGTACTCGCGTGGGAGACCTGGAGGAAGCTCCTGGCTTTGGATCAGCTCAGCTCTAGCCGCGCTGTCATTTGGGAGTGAACCAGTGGATGGAAGACCTCTCTATCTGGCTCTACCTCACTCTGTAACTTTGTCTTTCAAATAAATAAAATTAATCTTAAAAAAAAAAACAAAGATGAAGGGATGAGTGATTTAGAAAGCTGGACCTGAAGACTGTCCAGGGTAGGAGTAATCTGGTCTTTGCAATCAGGACAAGAAAAGGTATAGAGGCAAAAACAACATGACAAATTCAGGAAAATCGAAGTAATTCCTTATAACCTGAGATATGATTAAAGCAAGCAGAATAATTGTGGAACACGTTAAAACCCTGATCAAATCATTTATTAGCTATATCAGTTGAGCAAGTTAATTTATTTAGTCTTTGAATGTTTTGGTTTCCAACTCCAAAACTGAAGCAAGGCTAGCAGTAATCTTGTAAAGGTGTACAGATTGGAAAGTTAATAGAATGAGAGTACTCTGGTAAGTGCTTAGGGAAATTCCAGTTGAGGTAAAGAAACAGAGTGGCAACCATCCTAACAAGGGTGTGCTGTAGTGTATCACAGACTGCTGGATCCACCTGAGACCTGGCAAAGCAAAGAAACTTAAAATGAAAATCCAGGAAGTAATTTACCCCTTCCCCAGCTACGTGCTGTTTGGGAGAAACAGCAAAGAAAAGAAGAATCTGGTGTTGTGGGGTAAGAAGGAACCATTTATATTTTAATAAACAACATCTGTGTGAAATCTATTGCAGTTTAGAGTCCCAGCCACACAGTGAATCTGAACCCATCAGCCCCTTCCGTTTACTGATTGTATGGCATGTTTTCAAGTGCAAGGTTGAAGGCACAGATGGAAAGATGAGACATACACAGAAAGCTAATAAATCCAATTATGGAAGTTGGGGGGCTGGCATTGTTGCGTATGCAGCAGGTTAAGCAGCTGCCTGTAGTGCCAGCATTCCATAGAAGCCCAGGTTCTAGTTATGGATATTCCACTTCCATTCCATCTCCCTGCTAATACGCCTAGGAAAGCAGCCAAAGATGGCCTGAGTGGTTGGACCCCTGCCACCCATGTGGGAGATGCAGATGAAGTTCCAGGCTCTTGGCTTCCACCTGGCCCAGCCCTGGCCATTGTAGCCTTTTGGAGAATGAACCAGTGGTTGGAAGATTCTCATTCATTCATTCATTCTCATTCTCTTTGTTTCTGTCTCTCTCACTCCCCTCCACACTCTTCTTCTCCCTTCTCTGTGTAACTCTACCTTTAAAAAAATAAATCTTTTGGGAAAAAAGATGCCTTTCTGAAAAAAAAAATGTTGAGGTCTTCACTGGTTGTCAGTACTAGGCTAGGAGAGTAGCAATAAAGTTGAAAGAAAGCACCCTAGACTTCACCAGCTGTAGGGAGTTACTGCTTAAGCCTTTTACTGGGACAGGAATGCAGTGAGTCTCCCATATCTCCACGGGTCTTCTACTCTGTGCACAGCAGAGGCTGATTGAAGCTGGGCATGGATGAAAGAGAGGGTGCAACATGTAGTTAGCCAAGAGTAGGACCAGAGAGAAAGTGAATTCCCCAGTGACACAAAAAGCTGTTATTGTTAGAAAAAAAGACAAAAGAGCTCCCACAGTGGGAGAAGCAGGTGGCTGGGCTACAAGCAAAGAGAAATTTCTCAAGTTTTGCTGGGGTTAAGTTCTCAAGTCCTGATTAAAGTCCTGATTCACTTCCTACCGCATGCTGCCACCAGTGGTTATCTGAACTGAAGATGTGAAAATCTCAAATTTAGTAAAGATGGAATCATTCCCACACTAGCAGCTTGACAAAAGAAAAGTTGCATCCATTTCTGGGGAGACCATGTTAACTTCCACCAACATTAGTCTTTGCACATAATCTTCAGCATACAGTTGACAGAATAAAATGTTGCAGCAAAAGAGAAGTGACATACAGTCAAAAGAAGAGTCAATAGAAACACATCTAGGAATGATACAGATGTCAGCATTATTAGGCAAGTAATTTAAAATACCTTTCATATTCTAAAAGATCTATAAAGGACAGTGTGAACCATCACATGAGGAATTTCAGCAGTGCCAATAAAAAAAAAATCAAAGGAAATGCAGTAGAAAAACATAAGATCTGAAGAATTAATTTTGTGATTGAAAGAATAAAGAATTACAATCAGTGAGCTTTAAGGTGGAAGTATAGAAATTTCCTAGACTAAACCACAAATAGGAAGTAAAGAAGAAAAAAAAATTAACAGAATACCAGAGAACTGTGAGACAATATGAAGCATCTGGATTTATTATTATTGAAATTGCTTGGGGCCAGCACTGTGGTGTAGAATGTCAAGCCTCCACCTACAGTGTGAGCAGCCCATATGGGCACCATTTCAAGTCCCAGCTGTCCACCTCCAATCCAGCTCCCTGCTGATGCTCCTGGGAAAGCAGTAGAAGATGGCCCAAGTATTTGGGCCCCTGAACCCACGTGGGAGACCCAGAAGATGCTCCTGGCTCCAGACCCGGCCATTTGGGGAATGAACCAGCAGATGGAAGACCTCTCTCTGTGTGTCTCCCTCTGTCTTTCTCTGTAACTCTGCCTTCCAGATAAGTAAAATATTAAAAAAAAATGCTTTAGGAAAGAAAAAATAGACAAAAGAAATACTTGAATGAATAATGGCCTATTTTCCTCCCAAATTAAGCAAACACAGTAGCTTACAGATTCCATAGCAAGCTAAATGCAAGAAAACGCTTACATACATCATTATTAAAGTTCTGTCACCTAAGATAAGCAAAAAATCATAAAAGCCAGCTAGAAAAGGAAAGACATATGTTCTACAGGATAGCAAAAGAGAAGACAGCTAATTTCACGTCAGACTCAATGGAGACCAAAGGCAATGGAACTACATTTTCAGTGTGCAAGAAAATATATGTCCATCTGAATTCAGCACCTAGAGAAAGTAATTGAAACATGAGTATTAATCATTATTAGACATGCCAAAGCTAATTTTTCATAACCAATTTGCATGAAATGAAATGCTGAATGGAAATAATACCAGATGGAAACTCGGATTGATGAAATAGAATGAAGAACAACAAAGAGGAGTAAACATTTATGAGAAAAAAAGAATTGTTATGTAAGAGTACATTAAAAATTCATTGAAAATGAAATTAAAAGATAAATCTCTTTTGGTGCATTTTTAAAAGTCTAGGCATAAAATGGGTCTACAAAGAGTTAATAAAAATGTGTACTATGAAAAGAGTTTTTGCACCAAAATAATTTCACTTTCTGTCAAGTTTTAGAAAGTTTATTTTATAGAAATATGGGTATGCATGCATGTGTGTGTATATATACATACAGTGACTTTTGTCCTTATTTTTATCTCTAAAACTTATTAGATGTTTAAACTTAACACACTCTGAGATTTATAGTACATAAAGCACATCTCACATAGTAATACCATTCGAGAAATCTAGGCAATTAAATTTATTGATTGTTTTCTCTGTGCCACCTAACTCACCCATTTAACTCAGTTGATCCTATAGTCAACCTTATGTTATAGAATAGGAAACAGGCTTAGGTGAGTGAAGTAACTTGCATAGTATTATATGAGCACTAAAGTGCAAAGTGAGAATTTCAGTCCTTGTCTGCACATATTCCAAGATATATGGATAACTTAATATTGTTTTTGTGAGCAGAAGATATATTGGATTATGGTGTTTTTATTCATTTGTGTTCAATTGAAAGGGGTAGATTTAAGTATGGTAACTTGAAGCAATATGTATGAATATAGTTGAATACAGTGACAATAGGATGTTTCCAGCTGTGTGTGTGTATTGCTTTTGTGCACAAACTTGCATGCACAGAATATCTCTTAACAGTATAAAAGAACTGCTAACGGGTTCCTGAGTTTAGGGTGAAGTAGTTTCAGATTTTACAGGACCTTTTCAATGCACATATTTTTTTGCTTTCCTGCTTCACGTGCTGTTGGTGCTGTTAAAATTTTTACCACATGCTAAGACATCTACTTTTGATTTTAAGAAGCTTTTTATTTTTTTTTATTTTTTTATTTTATTTTTTTTTTTTGGCAGGCAGAGTGGATAGTGAGAGAGAGAGAGAGAGACAGAGAGAAAGGTCTTCCTTTGCCGTTGGTTCACCCTCCAATGGCCGCCACGGCCAGCGCACCGTGCTGATCCAAAGGCAGGAGCCAGGTGCTTCTCCTGGTCTCCCGTGGGGTGCAGGGCCCAAGCACTTGGGCCATCCTCCACTGCACTCCCTGGCCACAGCAGAGAGCTGGCCTGGAAGAGGGGCAACCGGGACAGAATCTGGTGCCCTGACCGGGACTAGAACCCGGTGTGCCGGCGCCGCAAGGCGGAGGATTAGCCTAGTGAGCCGCGGCGCCGGCTTTATGATTTTAAGAAGCTTTTTAAACAGCTAAGACCTTTGCTCAATTCACTGCACTAAGATAGAGGACTCAAAACAACTTTTTGGGAAGGAGGGCTTTTTTTCCTTTTCTTTTGATTTGACAAAAGGTCTGGTGTGTAGGCACAATTATTTGTTTAACTTTCAATTAAAAGGATGTTGATGGTGTTGAAGAGTGGGGTTTTATTGAAATATTGGTATAAGAGACCATCACCCAGGTAAATGAGACAGTTCAGAGTAATATATAATGTAGAAGTTAATATTTGAACAGATACTTACTGGATAGGTAGTATTATGGGGGCTGAAATGTAATGTTTATCATTCTAGGCAGCAAGAATTGTACTTTCATGGAAGGGGAAATAGAAAAGTGTAGATCGAGTCTTGTGGAGGAAATAATAAGTGGGAGGTAAATTGGTGCCCTGTTGTGGAGGGAAGAATTGCATGTGCACAAGGAGTACCCCAGAAATAGAAAGATTAATCCAGCAGAGTTCTTCCTTTCAAGTTAAGTTTTGAACTTGGTCCTTTTTTCCATTGTGAAGTCTTTATTTTCATTTTTTCTTTTATGCTCTCCCAGCTAGCCTCCCCTAGGCTCTTATTCAACTTCTTTGTCTTTTCCCTTACTCTCCTGTTTTTTTCTGGTGATTATGCCTCTGCCTTGGGTGTGGCACTAACACCCATGTGCTTTTCTGAGTTGCTCTGCTTACAGAAAAAGTGTTTTCCATACTGCTGTTGCGTATATCACTTTTTGCATGACTGTTTTGAATTTCTCTGTAAATGGACATGCAGCTGTGTTGGGAATCACTGTGGTTCTTTAGGGGAGAAAAGTTCCCCCAGAACTGGAAGCCAGAAAATGGTGATTTTCACATTTCTGTTCCCCAGAGTAGGGGACTAAGCTGATAAGGCAGCATATTAGTACTCCGGGTAAGCTAGAGTTTCTTCTGTTGGCAAAACCAAGTCAACTTTATAATATAGAATACTCTTCTTATCCCTACCCTGGCCCCTATCCCCAATTCACTTGCCTAATTCCTATTCACTCTTAATATCTCTGATTAATTCATATTTCCTCCAAGGAGCCTTCTCTGATACCCATACCTAAGTTGTTCCCACATGGCTCTGAACTGGGTTGCAATTGTCTGTCTTATGCTCCACTGGGTTATAAATGTAATTATTTGTATCATATCTGCCATATTTTGGCCAAGACCTGTTTTATTGGCTAGAAATTAATAGGCCCACAGTAAGTATTTGTTAAATCATTGAATCAGTAATGAGATATAAAAATTTAAGAAAATGTTTTGTATTTTTTTCATGAAGTTGAATTCCTCAGAAATATTTTCATGTCTTTGTTTTTTTAATTTTTTCTTTTGATTCTACAGTATCCTCTCCCCTCTCCCCTCTTCTGGAAGTTGCTGTGTTAAGGCTGATGTCATAATCACATCTACAAAAGACACTCTTTGAATCAATTGGGTCTTTTTAGGCTCACTCTTTCTTTTGGGCTTATTGCCTTCAAAAGTAAATTGGAAAGGGAAAGAGAATTTTGAGGACACTTGGGTTAGCACTGTGTAATTAACAGACTCGTTAAAGTGTTTGAAAAAGATTACTTGACAGTAAGCCTGTGTTACAGGCCTTACACCTGTGACACACCTTTTGTACATTTTCCACATTCTAATTAATCTAGCACTCATTGCACAGGAAGATATTAAAGTTTCACTGATTGTCCCAGAGGAAGATGCTCGCATGGTCATGCTAAACTGCTCTTCTGTAGCTTCTGTAATACTAACCAACCATAGACTGCTTGGCTTTCCACTTCTGGTCCTTCATTGTCCTTGTGCAGTCTTAGACAAGGCCAATCAGTAAGGGACTTTACGCTAAGCCTGAGCCCAAGTTGCCCAAAATTGTCCCTCAGAAGAGTGAATTCGCAGGAATAAGTGGAAGTGGTTTGCCCTTCTTTTGCAAAGCTGCTTCAGCTGTGAAATCGTTTTGACAAGATGATTTGTCATATGCTTGACATCTTTCTTCTTTTTTTAATGAGGAAGTGACTGGAAGATAATTCAATCTGAAATGCTGCCACCTACGTAGCTAGAGATTAATTGGATACTGTCTGAAAAATTATATGAGCACCTCAGAGACAAAGTCTTAAGTAAACAGAAGATGGTATTAGTAAAGTAGAGACAAATCGTGGCCCTTCCCTGTCTATTTAACCAGGCTGTGGATAAACGGTTATGCCTACTTTTAGGATAATCTTTAACTGCCTATGATGATAATGTGATATCACATAAATGTGGATTATATAGAACCAGGATATTATTGTCTCTTTATAATACAGTTATTGATTTAACAGTCTTTCTCTTGGATGCTTCTTTTTTTTCTTACAGGAAGGAAAACAATAATTTAACAACCATAACTTTGTGGGAAAACAATGGTATTAATAAATACGTAGTTTTCTTTCAGTATTGAAATAGCCTCTCAATATCTCCAAAAGAACTTTATTTTCAAATGTTCCTGGGTTATTACTCCAGCATGGATGGTACAGTTATTTGAAAGTCAGACATGGAGACAGGGTAGGAGTTGATGTTGTAGAGGGTGGGCATCCTGTACTGACAGTAGCAATAGCCAATGGCCCGATGCAGAATTCAGTTATGAAGTGCCCTCCACCCCAGCTTCTGTAATCTAAGAAGACAAAAGAACAAAGACTTCATATAAAATAAAGCTCTAACAGGGAATATGTAAGCTCTAATTTATACATTTTTATAAATATATACTTTTTCCTATCCAGTTTTGTTGAAGAAAATTTGGTAGAAGAAGATGCTTACTTACACACAGGACAATCTTGAAATCATTGAATTTTGCTAAAAATTTCCCCTGTTCATATGCCTTTCAGGTTCATCAGTGGGTTTTAATATTTTTAATATTCTGAAAGACAGCATTAATCTGATCTATTATACTTACCTATTTTTAGCAAGCTGTGAGCATTTACCTTCAGTTATGTTAGAGTTCTTGGAAACCCAGCTATTCCCCGTTTATTTGTTGTGTCCTGCATTTTAGGACTAGGATGTGAAAGCTCATCTTCCTACAGCAGTCACAGAGTAGATTAGGAGTTTGCTTTTCCATATGTGAGCTTAGTCTTGTCAGTCTCAGGGAATATGCTGCCATTCATTTTTTTTTTCCTTGAAATAGGCAGCATTTTTTTTTCTTGCTCTTCCTCTCTTTGATATGAGATAGGAGAACAGAAAACTGTTTCTCTACTAAGGAAAAACAGAAATTCCTGGTCAGTGACAAATAGTAAATGTCATTTGGCTGCGGTATTGAGAGCATCAGAGGATGATGGGGGGGCAAGATCTGCTCCCAACACGTAATATTTTCATCCAGCTAGTAGCATTATTTTCAAGTTCTTTAATATTGCTTGCAAAAGTTTATATTTTTTCTTTATAATCCATTCAAAATTACCTTCCCTTTTCTGTCTTCACCAAGTACCCACCTAACACTACTCCTTAAACTAAGGCAGTGAGTTTTTTGTTTTTGTTCATTCAAAGAGATAACTTGGGTGTGCTCACTGTGTGCTGAACACCTTGTGAAATGCTTGGGACAGGTAGGGGAATGAGTCACATTCCCACATCCTGATTCCCATTCTGTTGTCTCTTGGTGCAACTATTCCTCCCTGAATGCTGGGTTTATCATTCTCAGTTTCTGTATTGATCTTGCCTCGCCTCTAGCAACAGCTATAAATCCCTGTTGATACCACATGCATTGTAAACTGTTTAGCCTGGTCTCTAAGGCAGTGCTCAGTCTGGCTGTCATCTGACCTTTTCTTCATTCATTTATCATCATGACTACTGTGAATAGGGTGGTCACCATATCATAGCTCCCTATTTGCACCTCCACAAACCCCCTCCACTGTGAATTCCTTTCACTCCCAATTGTTGACCAACCTTCACCTCTGGGCTCTCCAAGAAAAATGGAAATATCTAAGGGAGCTTGCTCATGACGTGATTTTGAACAGGAATTGGCAAACTTTTTCTGTAAAAGACCAATTAGTAAATATTTTAAGCTTTTCAAGCCATATGATGCGTGTTGCTGCTACTCAGGTTTATGATTATGTCATGAAAGAAGCCAAACAATGTAAATGAAAGTGTGACTATGCCTCAATAAAGCTGTATTTACAAACCAGTGACTCATGGGCTGAAATTTACCTACTCATGACTTAGAATAGCCTCTCCTACTTCTGTGTTCCTGAACTTTCTGCTGTCTGATGCTTGCTTATCGCCACCATCAGAAAAATTCTTTCGAATTAGCTATCCCTTTCAGATCCAGTGTCATGGTGCAGGGGTAACCCCTATAATAAGATGGGAAATTCATGGATAGTGGGACAAAATATCATTCTTCTTTATATCCCTGCATTCTGTAATATTGATTGAATGAAAATAGGAAAAAGTGTTCTATGTCACTAAAGTGTGTATGTTTTGATTTTCATTGCAATTCCCAATTTCTAATTAGAACTTACTGAGCAAAGTAGTAAAAGAGTAAATTCTTGTTCTACTTATGCTACCTTCTCTTCCTCCCAAATATGTAAATTGATTCAGAAAAGGAAAGCCATTATATGTAGAATGTTTTACACAGTCAGTAAACTCAAAGTAGATGTGTGTAAAGGAATGCTTATTTTTTGTTTATTTATTTTTAAGATTTATTTATTTTAGAGGCAAAGTTACAGTGGGAAGATCTTCCATCCTCTGTTTCATTCCCAGATGGCCCCTAGGAGCCTGAAACTCTGTCTGGGTCTCCCATGTAGGTGGCAGGGTCCCAAGCACTTGGACCACCTTCTGCTGCTTTTCCAGGCACATTAGCAGGGAGTTCGATCAGAAGTGAAGCAGTCAGGTCACGAACGAATGCCCTTATGGGATCCTGGGGTCTCTGGCAGTGGCTTACCTACTGCACCACAATGCCAGCTCCAAAGGGCCCTTATTTAAAACATTAAAGTATGAAGGATATTGGGCTCAGATAATAGTTTGGGAACATGTACAGCCTCCATTGGTAACACAGTACAATCAGGCCATTTCCATCTATTTGAGCTTCCTTAAACGGGAGGAATCAGTGCACTGTATTGGCATGATTTGATACGTATCTCCAGAACCTGCTTGAACAATTGTGTTAATAAGAGGTCGTGGATGATCTGACTTTGTATATGGCTTAGTATGTGGAGGTGTTTGTGTGGAGGTGGGGGGACCTTTTTTCATTTCTTCTTATGCAGTAGAGTATAGTGCTAAAAAAGAGGTGTTGAAGATATACTCTGAGTTCAAGTCCCACCTCTTCCCTTACTCATAATGGAAACTTCAGCAAGTTATTTAGTCTCTTGGCATAATATATAAAAATAATTATTTGTATTCATAGGGCAGTCCTGGGGATTAAGTGCATGAAAATGTGTTATGTAGCTAACACTATTATCTAGTAAGTGCTCAATAGATGTTAGTTAAAACTTGTGTTCCTTTTACTGGGTAATCAATTACTGATTGATTTTATTTCAAAAATGACAATTCTGGTTGTTATTGCAATGTCTCCAGGAGTGAATGAAACTCTAGTGTACGTGTAGCAGCTGTTTAACATAAAACTCAACATTGCAAACTTCAGTTTTTAAGAACAGAAACTGAATGTCAAAAATGTTAAGAAACTTGTTTGTTTGCTAATAGCTGTTTTAATATAAAACACTGTTGTAGAGTTTTCTTTTGCTGAAATGTATGGTTTTATTCCAGTGTTTCTAAGTGTACTTATGAAGAAAGTCCAAAGAACAAACAAATTAAGCCTCAGTGGGAGAGACTTTGGGGCCCTTATGCTCTGTAGTGGTCTGTACGTCTATCTCCTCTACTATAGTGGAGGCTGCTCAGAGACATGCACTTTTGGACTCTGGCCCTGAGCACAAAATCAATCAATCAATATTTCTTGACTGGAATGCATTGTGTTTGTGTTACTTTTTAAATGTTGCCTACCCCTTTGCCATCTAAAGATTTCTAGGTTGTTTTGAAAGCCACGTAGGAGGGAGCTCAGGGAAGCAAGTTCTATAATAGTGAATGTTGGCCAACTCTCACACGCCCCTAACTACGTGACAGACACTGATCCAAGTGTGTGGAATGTATTAACTTGTTTGATCCAGATAGTGGCCCTATGAAGTAGATCCTGTCACTGGAATTATCTTGGTTGTGATGAAATGGACTGGGGCTGTTTACTGGGTCTCTTCAAAACTTTATGCTGTTTACGAAACAGAATAGCCCTGAGAACTCAGCATTGCAAACTTCAGTTTTTAAGAACAGAAACTGAATGTCAAAAATATTAAGAAACTTCTTTGTTTGCTAATAGCTGAAATGACAATAGAATACAGATTTAATGCTTTTCCAATAAGTGAAGGATTTTACAAAGAATAACAATAAGAAGCAAAAGACGTTTAGAAATGGCTTCTTTTAATATCAGAGTATTTACAAACACACAATTGGTGAGATTACATGTTACTGATTTGTTAGTAATTTTCATGTAGATTTACACAAATTGGCCGTTTCTCACTGAGGTCTACAGGATCCATCTGGACAACTGCACTTTATTATCTGGAGAATTTTGTCTCTTGTTGGTAATCCAGACACAACGGGCAAAACTTTAGTTTGTAGGTCATTTTCTTTTATCATAGCTATTGCAACTCTGTCAGACAAGTGAAAAAATCTCCCCATCCTGTACTGAAAATAATCTCAGCTAAATTAGTCTGTGGGGAGTTGGTCTGATCACATACCTGTAAGACAGAGGGTATTTAGATTAGAAATTTTGTGAAAATTTTGAAAAATAGCTTTAAATCATTATAGGGAACATAGCCAAGCACACAATAGGGATTTCAAAAGCAATAAGGATGATAAAAGCAAGTTTTATACTGAATTAATAAACTCCTGGACAGAAAATGAAAATCTCTACCTATAATATGCTTTATTTCTGTAACTATGTATAAGGAGGAAGGGCAAGTCAAACCCTGAGCATGACTTTGGCCCAGATGAAGTCAGTTAATCCAGATACTGCCTTGTATTAATATCCAGTATAGTTCTGAAATGAAATTACTAATGATAAAAACACTAATTTAGTCAGACCGAATCCCTATTATGTGCACCTAATGTAGACAGTTAATATTGAATATACTCATACATGAAGACATATACAGACATGACATGTAAGCAACTTACTGAATATATTTCTGTAGTTCAGATTTCCCTCATTCTTTCTTTAGAGAGCCTTTCTTTAGACAGAGAAATGACATCTTTGTCCGGGTACCTTTGGATCATCTCTCTTGATCTTCTATTGATGCATTCTTCGGTATTTTTCAGTGTTTAATTCTCTATATCTGTCTGCACTGAGATAGTCATTTTCTCATATCACAGCTTTTATTCAAGCAGAAAAAATATTTTCAAACTCTCTGCAGCTTTTTAAAAATTCACATACTAGGTACAGGTTAGTCAAGTATTCCCTTGCTTCTCGGGTAGTGAGTTTTCCATCAATTCTTGATACCCACAGTGAGGGTTACACCTATTTTCTTAGACTAGAACTCAGAGAAATGCATTCTGATATTAGAATCATTCCCACTTTTAAGCATCAAATATGAGGCAAAAGGCAAGACCAGGAAGATTGACCAAAAAGTGGACTTGTAGCGCTTTCTTCCCTCTAAGCCTTCCTTTGAGCCTGCATCTCTCCCACCACTCCTTGGATGTGAAAATTTAGCCACTTTTTCTGTGAGCCACTCACTCAATCCAAACTCTAAAATGTTTGTTAGTAAGCAAAGCTGGCTTGTGCCATGTTCCTGTGTATTCTCTCTGGGGTCAGAGCTGGATAGAGGCAGGGCAGTATAGAAAAAATAAGCAGTTTGTGCTTGGGAGTCAGCTTGCATCCCTTGAACAGGTCTTTGCTCTTTGGTTTCTCTAGCCATGAGATCTCACACTGCTGATTGAATTGTGAAGCTTCAGTTTCCTCAGGCATATCATGGGGGAGAGAGGTTGATAGGAACAATTTCTATTATGAGACAAATGGACAAATTTCCACAAAATTCCCAGCACTCAGTAGATATTGAGATATTGCTGTTCATTCCTGAATATCACATCTTAGATTTCTCTTCTACAAAAAAGGTAACTCTGTCTTCTAGAGTTCATTTTATATTTATTTCTCCCTACTTTTGTCAGCCTTTAGAGCAAAGGCATATAAAGAATATCTGCTGTCATTGTGAGGCTGTAGGGACTGGGGATTCTGCAGAGATTTCCCTATTACTGCTAACGAAAGCCTGCCGTGGGTATGTGGGAATCCAAGGACACTCATCTTTCATCACAGTCTCTAAAATGAAGCCTTTGCTGCTTATTTGCTGCAGTGTCTGTTTCTCTTTTTCTCTTTTCCTTATAGATGTAGAGATCATTGAAGGGGCAAGACAGATGAAAATGGCTTAATGGTGCCAACTGATGGTAGGCCCCAGAAGCTGGCCGTAGGATGAAAAGTATTACATCCAACCTACATGCTTGGGGAGGCAAAACTGATTACCTGTGTTAAAAGTTTCACCCCATACCATATTCATTCACAGTTTTATGAGCTTATTTTTAACTTTTTATAAGCTTCAGGTTCTTCATTGTTAAACATATGGAATATCTACCCTATAGATTCTTTGAGATATTAAAGATATCTACATAACTGATACAGTAAGATTCATAAATTTTATCATAAATAACATGCTTATATATAGTATAGTATATGCATTATATAAAAAGTTGACATTTTACATATAAATAATGTATTTGTAAAATAAAAATTACAACTCTTACCTCATTTATCTCCACATTATACCAGGATTTGATCTTGAACATTTCCTTGAGGTGCTATGTACAATTCTGCAATATAGGTGAAGTATTTTGACCATAACTTTGCACAAAGTTTTATCTGTCTACTATAATACAGTCCGAAGCTTTGGATTTTTAAAAAGCATGTTTTGTTAACATTCTGCAATGAAACCCTCCGTGGTTGAATCACTGATACCTGCTGAAGAGAGTTGCTGCTGGATCTGTTCTTTCTCCTTATTGCCTTAGAAAATTGCACTTCTCAGGCAGGCTTCCTTCCTATGTGGGCATACTCAGACCCAAACTAGACCTCTTATGCTTTTAGGAGTGAGCATTTTGAGTTGGATGTGTTTAGAATTACTAGACAGACCAAGAAAATGCATTTGCATTTAAGTACCCAAGTTCAATCTAGTGAAAGCAATAACCAAAATCATGTTTTGCAGAATAAATTAGGAGAGAAAAGTTATCTCAAGGAGTGTCCATGGGAAGTAACATTTTTGGGAAGTTGTTGGTGATGATGATGAGAGTCAGTGATGATGAGAGTGACCTTTCTTTGATCACTTGGTATAGGTGCTCATCCCTCTGACTTGGAAATTACTCTTCATTTTATTTCCTGGTCTCCAGGGACTGTAAAAGATTGAATAACATAAATCGAGTTTTAATTGACTTTAGAAAACATAAATCAGTAAGTAGAACAGAGTACAATTTCCCATGAGGAGCAGTAATGACAGGTAGTGTCTTGGCAGTAATGACAGAGACTGGGGATCATAGAGCCCTATAACACACAAAGTGTGCTGCGTTCATGTCTACTTGTGCTTCTTCTGTTTTCCCTCTTGCCTGACTATAGGCCAACTCCCAGGACTTGACTTGAATGAAATAGGACACAGTATTTCTGCATGGTCTTCTTTTCCTTCTATTGCAGTGACTGCTTTGAAAGAATGCTGAAAGATTGAGAGATGTGCAGATACTCATTTTTTAATGACTTTTTTTCTGTCCCCTCTCTTTCACATAGGTAACAGGAGAGAGGTAAGTGGGAGTTTAAATGCAAGATAAGTATCGGTGATGAAACTTGAGAAGGAAGGAGACCATTGTTAATGCTTTCAGGGAGTTGGGAGAAGAAACTTAATATGGGTTTTATACAAATATTAAAAATAATCACAGCAGTACAGGCAATTAGCCAATTTGAGTGGACATGGCCATACAGCTAGAGCAGAGATTCTGCCCTGTCACACATTAGATATCTAGGGCAAATTTCTACAGTGTATCAGCATAGAAGCCAGGATCAACTGTGTAGCCTAATAGCCCAGATATCAGTGCCTGTCAAGACATGCTTTTTTTGGTAGAGGTAAAAAAGAAAATCTTAAAAATACCAGGCTTTTATTGCAAACACTAAGGATTTAATTTGTAAAGATGTTGGTGGTTTGGAGAGTTTGAAATACCTGGTGAGTCTACTTTCCTGCTAGTGCAGACCCTGGGAGTCAGTGACGTTGGCTCATATGGTTGGGTTCCTGCCACCCACATGGAGACCTGGATTGTATTTCCAAGCCCCTGGCCCAGGTCTATTGTGGACATTTGGGATGCTCTCTTTTTCTCTCTTTCTGCCTCTCAAAAAAAAAAAAAAAAAAAAAAACTAGCACATTAAGTATTACTTGTAACATGCATTCTTACCTTTTTTAGTCACTCTTTTTGCTTTTTTAAGATAACCTAGTTACAAATATAGATTGCAAGGAATAGTTTAAGAAAATTTAATTTAAATAATTTTATTACTAATGCATACTCCATCGTTTTGTGTAGTGTAAATTTCAAAACACTGTTGGACCCACAGAAGACTACAACTTTGCTTTATTAATAAACAAAATATGAAAGAATTAACCATAATGGACTTTCTGGGAGCTTGTGTGAAAACTGTTACTCTGACAACAGATTATAAATCATTGATATAATAGATGTCACCTTAATATCATGAACTGGAATGTAGGTGTGGCAAAACCTGATGTATTTTTTGTATAAACTAACTTCTAAGAGTTATGTATATATGCATTTCCCTATTGCTCTTCTAGAGACCAGACATTTAATCCAACTTCAGTAGATTAGTGCCCGGATGGGGGTGTTTGCAAGCTGCTATCCAGTTTTGCCTTTGAAATATATTGCTTCATCTTTGCCTCTTCTGTAATGTGCTGTAGCTGTTTTATATGTAGATCTTCCCTCCTCTTAGAGGCAATCACCTTTATAACCTCTTAAGTGATGAGCAACTTAGCAGACTCTTGGGAACTGCTAGGATCGAATTTGCTTTCACAGCTGAGATCTTTTAGCTTTGCAAGTCAAAAGTTCACATTGGGGAATGGCTAGAAATGACATGGGAACCTTCCTAACATGGTATGTTACCTCTGATGATCCCTTGATTTAGAAGGGATTTGGCTTTTATATTGAAGGGAGCAGGTGGTGTTATCTCATGCCCTTAAGGAGGTACAGATAAAGGACTTTGTCATTCAAACTAAGAGTATATTTCCCCCAGGAGGATCAGGATTAGTCTTTCACTGAAACATTTTTTTCTTTAATGATTTATTTATTTATTTGAAAGAGTGACAGGGAGAGACAAAGAAAAAAACCTTCCATCCACTGGTTCACTCTCCAAATTGTTGCAACAGGCTAGGCTGGAATTCCATCTGGGTCTCCCATGTGGGTGGCAGGGGCCCAGGTACTTGGTCCGTCATTCTCTGCTTTCTCTGGTGCATTAGCAGGGAGCTCGATTGAAAGCAGAGCAGCAGTAGCATGAACAGGCACTGCAGTGTGGGATACTGGCCTCACAAGTGGTGACTTAACCTGCTGCACCAGTATAGATCCCACAGGAGTGGTTTGGAAATTAGCTTTTCTGGGTAGGTATTTTGAGCAGAGGGGTGAGTTATTCATGAATGGATTCACTCACTAAACACATACTGAATGCTTTGCTGTATGTTGCACAAAAGAATATTGAGATGCAGAAATACAAGTTCCTTCTAATGGCTTGGAGTTAGACTGGAGATTTAGATTAGGATGAATTCTGCAAGGATTGAAAGATTGTACATTTTATTTTATTTTTTAAGGATTTATTTATTTATTTATTCAAAAGTCAGTTACACAGAGAGGAGAGAGAGAGAGAGAGAGAGAGGTCTTCCATCCGATGATACACTCCCCAATTGGCCGCAACAGCCAGAGCTGCACTGATCCAAAGCTAGAAGCCAGGAGCCTCCTCCGGGTCTCCCACGTGGGTGCAGGGGCCCAAGGACTTGGGCCATCTTCCACCACCTTCCCAGGCCATAGCAGAGAGCCGGATTGGAAGAGGAGCAGCCGGCACTAGAACTGGCACCCATATGAAATACTGGTGCTTCAGGCCAGGGTGTTAATCCACAGCACCACAGCACTGGCCCCAAAAGATTATAAATTTAAAACAGAAATGTTACAGTCTGTTTCATCCTACTTGAACTGTGCCAGTACTACTGCCCTCATGAAGAGGTAAAGACGGTGTCCCTTGAACCTGGAGAGACCCTGTGGCTGTCATTGGCTAGTAGGTGGAGTGGAAGTAACTCCTGAGACCCTACCATAGAATAGCCTCCTGGCTGTATTGAAATGCACAGACTGGGAACCCAACCACCGTGCTGTGAAGAAGATGACCAAAAGCAGCCTGAGCAGAAGCTCACATGGAGGTAAAGCACGACCTCCAGCCCTCCATCACAGTGGAGCTCCCAGCTGGCAGCCAGGTGCGTGGGCCATCTTGCAGGCGGATTCTCCGGCCCCCTGTCAAGCTGCATGAGTCCACCCCACTAGAACAGAGAAGGGCAGTTCTCACGGAGCCCCCCCACCCCCCACTGCGCACCTGTGAAGGAAAGGAAGGATTGCTGTTGTCTAGGAACTCCAAATGAGGGTGGGATTTGATAAAAGCTCAGCCTTTCCACCCATATATGGTCAACTTCCATTCACCAGTGTTTATCATCTATGCCTAAATTCCTGCAAAACTAGCATCTTTTTGCCTTTTACTTGTTATACTCTATTTGGTGAGGAAGTAAGCCATTGATTATAATGTAAATTGAAAATATGTTATCTCAAAAACTAAAGAAGGAATGAAGGAAGAGAAAGTCATTCTATCCTTAATGTTGTACCTGTGAACTATATTGAATTTGTTGAAAGCCAAAAAAAAACCTAAAAATTTTGAAAATCAAAAAAATTTAAAAACCTAAGATTGTTTAGCAGCTCACTGACAGTGCAGTATTTTCTAGGCCTCTGGATTGTCTCAGGTTTTTAATCAGAATAATACTGTCATAAATGTCTTATAAATAATTTTGAAAGTTAAAACTCATTTTTATTTTTCTTACTGATCATATAGCAGTAGTCATTTTAATTCATATAATTTTATATGTAATTTTCTACATTATAGTATATCATAATGCATTAATAGATATGTAGTACTTATAATTGGTTTCAATAAACTATAGTTTCACAGTAACTAAAAAGGCACTGTTTATCACCTCTGTATGTTGAGATAATTCTTGACCTCTCTTTGTGTTCATTTCATGAGTTTTAAAACTGGGGATTGTATTAGAATTTACCCGTTGGTGTTGTATGAAATGAGTAGAATTAACATGAAGTACAGTACCCCAGATGTAGTTAGTATACAGTAACTGTTGATGATTTTTAATAAGATTTGTTTTACATATTTGAAGTGGCTGTATATAGAGAGGAAGGGACAGAGAAAAAGAGATCTTCTATCTGCTGGTTCAGTCCCCATATGGCCACAGTGGCCAAGGCTGGAACAGTCCAAAACCTGGAGCCTGGAATTCCATCATGGTCTCCCATGTCAGTGGTAGAGCCTCAACCACTTGGACCATCTTGAACTGCTTTCCCAGGTGCATTGGCAGGGAGCTGTATTGGAAGTTGAGCAACCGGGATTCAAACCAGTGATCATATTGGATGCCAGTGTCCCAGGTGACAGCTTAGTCTGCTGCACTACCATGCCAGCCCTGATGACTGTTTGTGTAATGAAAATGAAAGTGATGAAAACAAATTGGCTTATGTGATTTATGTATTACATTAATTTTTTTATTAGTTTAAAAGGCAAAAAGAGAGAGAGATATCTTACATCTGTTGTTTTATATCCCAAACACCTGCAAAAGCTGGGGCTGGGCCAGGTAAAAGCCAGGAGCCAAGAACCCAATCCAGGTTCCTATGTGTACAGCAGGGGCTCAGCTAGTTGAGCCAGCAGCTCCTGCCTCCTAGGGTGTGCATTAGCAGCAAGGTGGAATCTTCAGGAGCAGAGCCAGGACTTGAACCCAGGGACTCCAGTCCAGATTACGTGTTTTCACAAGCAGTGTCCAAACTGCTTTGCCAAACGTCTGTCTCTGTAGTCCCATTTTCAGTGATGTATTTATGGCCCTGTTTGTGTTAATAGACTATTCGTGGAATTCAGGAACTGATCTCATTTATTTTTGTGTTTGAAGCACAGTGGTGCTTGTTGGACTGTTGAAGAACAGGCATGAGAGAGCACAAGAGAAAATCTATTTTAGAGCAGTGGGCTTAGCAAGTGAAGGGGATATCCCTATAAGAGTCCCTGAGACTGTGCGCTTTGTGTTTGAGAAAGGCAGAGATTTGAGTGATAAATGAAAACACACTGGAGAAATCTCCATGGTATATGACTGATAAGAACACAAGGCAGAATGCAGTAATTATTTCAAAGAAAATGCCATTGAGCCCAAGGCAGAAAATATTAATTCAGTTGGGGAAGGCAAAAACAGTTTACAGAGAAGGGGACAACAGATAAGCTTCTCCTTTAAGTCATGGCATCTTTGGAAATAACAGTTAATCATATTTATATTTATTTCCCAAAGAAAAAATTTAAATCAGTTCTCTTAAGTTAGTATTCAGAGAAATAAAAGAGGTGAAGCTACACATTTTCCATTTAAAAGCAGTGAATAGTTGAATATGGAAGGGCGGCCTTGACATGAGCAGTTCTGGATAATGACGTGGGGCCTCAACCTGCATGTCTTGATATTTTCTGAAACTTGGGTGAACTATCATGAATGTTAAAAATTCTCATGAAATTTCAGTAATATGAACCTAAAGAAATCCCTTGTTCTTAACATCTGAACTGTGTGACCAGCTCTACTTTGGTTATGCATCAGTGATTTTGTTGATCTTGCTTGCAATTTAATACTTGTAATATTCTAAGATTTAGGGTAAAAATGACTGTATATCTTTGGTCTGTCTTCTTTCTCAACTCATAGATGTGTAGTTTATACACTTCTCTACTTCAAGCATAATGAGCGGTAAACTACTTTTTTAATTCCAGTGTACACATGTTTATGTCATCTGATTATTTACAAAGTATTTTTGACCTGATGGGTATCCAGTGTATAATTATTGATCAGTTGAGCCATAAATAAATATCAAATGAGCTCCTTTATAATCCTAACTCTATCTCTGAATAGTTACATTGTGACAGGGGATGAATCACTCAATCTTCTTCAGTTTCAGGGTTCTTTTTTTCATGTACTGAACTATCAACTCCTTAGATAGTTGATTTGTGTATTGAGATGATGACTTGGAAAATGTGGAGAAAAAAATCACCTTTTTACATGAGCTGCAAGCAGTGAGGAAGACTAGGAAAAGCAGGAATCTATTTCAAAAGAAATTGTTCCAAAATCATATGTTGGTTACACAGTGAAAACCTCAAACTGTGTAAAATGTTTGCAGCCTTAATGCACAGTTACTGGGAATTCAAACCATGTACTCCCATGATAAAGAATTTGTAACTTTGCTTCTACCCACAAAGCCTTCAAAATAAAGCTTGTATTTTCTCAATTTAGCTAAAGTATCAAATGAAGATGTGCAGGGGACAAGTACATCTATTTTATGAATCCTATTTATTGAGAAATTATTATTTCTCATTACCCTGTCTTGGATGCTTTATATCAAGAATATTTGTTGCTCTTGGTAATCAGATCTTCTGATGACCCTGAAATTATTTAAATACTGTCAATGGGAATACAAAATTACATGTTATTTTCACTTATATACAGAGGAAAGGTGTCCTAGAATTTCCATCCAAAAGCACCCTTGTCTGTGACTCGGAGAAAATCTGTATATAAAACACTTGGAAGCATTTCCCTTAAGGTGCACCTGGAGTTGATTTCCGTGTGATGACTGCAGCCAAGAACCGTCCAAGCTTTTGGGATCATGTAGAATCATGTCTGTTAACATAGAAGTGATGACCCTGTAAGTGGAGAAAGAAACATTTAAAAAAATTTTTTGTATGTACCTCATAAATACATTAGGAACATATTAATTCTTCCCACCATACCTGCCCTCCCACCCTTCTTCCTCTTCCCTCTCTAGTTTAGTCTGAGAAAGAAAAAGGAAGAAAAAAAGAAAATGAAACTATAACTTAGGAGCATAATGATATCCTCCACTTAATAGACTAAAAGGAAGTGATTCTTGAGAGCAAGTGTTACTATTGATTCTCATGACTCTTTGGAGACAGAGGTCCTGCATGGGAAGTTAATGCACAGTGACTCTTGCTGTTTATTTAACAGTTCTCACTCTTAGGTATGATGTCAGTGAACACCCAAGGCTCTTGACATGAGTTGTCTGGGCCATGGAAGCCTTTGGATCCACTAGCTTGACAAGGCCTTGAGAAAACCATGCTCTTGAGACCAGTGTTGTGGTGAAACAAGTTAAGCCACCACTTGCAACACCAGCAATCCATATTGGGGTGTGGGGTTCAAGTCCCAGCTGCTCTGTTTCGGATCCACCTTTCTATTAATAAAACTGGGAAGACAGCTGAAGATAACTTAAGTACTTGGGCCCTGAGCATCCATGTGGGAGACCTGGATGGAGTTTCCAGCTCCTGACTTTGACCTGGCCCAGACCTGGCTGTTGTGACTGTTTGGGGGCTGAACCATTGGATGGGAGATATCTCTGTTTCTTGCTTTTACTCTATTGCTCTGCCTTTCAAGTATTATAAATAAATAAATCTTTAAAAAATGGCATGTTATTCTGAACCTTATTTATTTATGCCATTGAACTTTGATAAAAACATGTTTTCCACATTTTGTACTAAATCTAATACCTAAAACTGTATGTGTCCTCTGAATCTTAATTTTGCTTGGGAAATGTTTGCATGTTGTTTTATTGCTTAGTCAATAATTTAAAAACGTTGAAAAAGCCCCTGTTTACCTTTGTGTAAGAATTCTGAGACACCATAGAAGAGGGTGTAGTTGCCATTGAAGTTGACTTTGCGCATTCATCCTCCTTCCAGATTATTAACTTAGGCCAAGCAAAGCACATCCATTTTTGTTACCAAATATTTTGCATTCAGGCCTGTGAGACCAGTGGAATTCACTTAGACCTGCTGCAAAGTTTTCTTGTTCACTGGACATTGTTCCCACTTCTTCCTTTGGGTGTGAAGACATGAAGGTGAGGCAGCTGTCTATCACAGAGAAGCAAATGGCACATTGGAAACAGGGAGAACCTGCATCCTTAGTGGCCCCACTGGGTTAGAATGTGCCCCTGCCTATCCTAACCCCCAGATGTCATGTACTGTGAAACAAAACCGTTCCACTATTTTGTGTTTTTTTCCTTACCTGCAGTGCAACTAAAAACTTCCTAACAGATACAGAATGGATCATGAAATATTAGGGGTGATATACAGTG
Organism: Oryctolagus cuniculus; assembly: GCF_964237555.1. Lineage (NCBI taxonomy): Eukaryota > Metazoa > Chordata > Mammalia > Lagomorpha > Leporidae > Oryctolagus > Oryctolagus cuniculus. The sequence goes on along the minus strand of NC_091444.1, from coordinate 58,202,599 downwards.
GTGCCAAAGGACAAGCTGTGGCAAAATGAGACTACAGTACCAAAAGTAGAAATAATATTTTTAGGCTAGCGCTGTGGCTCACTTTGTTAATCCTCTGCCTGCGGCTCCAGCATCCCATAGGGGAACCGGGTTCTAGTCCCGGTTGCTCTTCTTCCTGTCCAGCTCTCTGCTGTGGCCCTGGAGGGCAGTGAAGAATGGCCCAAGTGTTTGGGCTCCTGCACCTGCATGGGAGACCAGGAAGAGGCACCTGGCTCCTGGCTTCCGATTGGCACAGCGCTGGCTTTAGCGGCCATTTGGGGGGTGAACCAACGGAAGGAAGACCTTTCTCTCTATTTCTCTTTCTCACTAACTCTGTCAAATAAAAAAAAAGAAATAAAGAAAAATAATATATTTTTAAAGAGGAGTACTGGATTCAAAGAGATAAAATGACTTCACCAACAAGGAACATCAGAAGGCCTGTAGTTGTAGTTTGCATAATCTAGAATTAGGGCTTGGTGAGAGGTGTTGATCAAATTGACTGGCTCTAGTATACTTGAGTAATAACTATAGAGATCAGGTAAAATTATGGGTATTACTTTCCAGTAATGGCTACCACTAATATGTTTTTAAAATTAATTACACAAAGTAAACCATTTGTGCTGTATATTGGTTATTATTCCATGTTTTCTTATAGCTGTCATCTAATAGTTGTATTTGTTATTATCATTGTATTTGAGATAAACTAACACAGAGAGAGGGCTTGCATTCCTTGGTTCCCTCCCCAAATGTCCACAAAAGTCAGGCCAGGACCAGGCCAAAGCAAGGAGCCAAGAACTTAATCTGAGTCTACCACATGGGTGGTAGGTACCCAACTACTTGCGCCATCACTTGCTGCCTCCCAGTGTGCACATTAGTAGGAAGCTTGTATTGAAAACAGAGCCAGAACTTGGACCCAGGCATTTATGGAATTCAGGCATCTTCATGGCTTTCCTAAACTGCTGCTCTATAGTTGTATTTAGAATCAACGTGTTAGAAAGCTGAAATTTATAATTTGCTGTTGTGATTTTGTTCTTGTGTAACAAAGTAAAGTTTGTTTTCCTCTGGTGATATGACATGCTTGAAAGGATTGAAGAATGAAAGTGTCGCATTTGATTTCTGTGGTTGCTTTTCTCCTTAAAAAATAAATTTCCAAAAAGATTAGATATGTCTATTCCATTTTTGCTTTTACTTTGTAAAATAACTTTAAGCATGGAGGATTTAAAAAAATCCTTCAGAATCAATTAGTCTATGAGTGGGATCAGATTGTATCAGAAAATTTAGAGATTATTTTGCCTAGCATATGAAAAATTAAATATTTTATTAAATTTAATTTCATGAAGTACAGACTGATGCTTTCAGATTATTTCTTCATGGAAATGAAACAAGCTTCATGGGAAATTACAAGGAAAATCGCAAAAGATAAAATTTTCTTATTGCCAAATGAATGGATCCAGAAAGAAAAATAAACATTTTTATGGTAATTTGAAGGAGCAATTTTATTGCAAGCACATTTAAAATTCTTATTTAAAGAGAGGAATACTGGAGGAATATTATGGTTATGGTGATGAGTACTTAGATAGAATAGATAAGACTGAAAGTCAAGGAAGGAGATTCATGTTCTTCCTGGAGGTTGGGTAAGGGTGTTGGTGTGGCAGCTGGATGGCAGGAACCAATTCCAGAGATGAAGGGATAGCTGGGTGGGTGTGCAAGAGGATAAATGAAGAAAGAAGTAGGAATTACTGAGAATGGTGGTCCACAATGAGTGTAGCTTTAATAGAAACCCCCATTCACCCAAAGAGAGCCAAGCTTTGGTGCAAAGGCTAGGTGGCCAAGTCCAGGTTTTTCTGCTACAGGAAGAACTCAGGGCTAGTGGTCAGGAGAGTGGCCAGAGAAATGTGGGAACCATCAGAGTTCTGGTGGTAGCTCAAGTATTTAAATTTGGTTCAACACATTCTGCCTGAATGAGTGCCTGATTTATTTAAGGTATCTCCAGGGTGTTTTTGTTTTGTTCTTTAATATTTGAGACACACAGAGTAGATACAGATAGGTAGAGCTCCTGTCCACTTGCTTGCTCCCCAAATATTGCAATGGTCAGGGCAAGGCTGGAACCCGAGCTGGGGGCCAGGAACTCAATCCGTACCTACTGCGTGGGTGACAGTGACCTGAGCCATCACCACTGCCTTCTGGGGTACACATTAACAGGAAACTGGAATCATAAATTAGCACCAGGATTCAAACACAGGCACTCAAATATAGGGCACAAACATCTTAAGTCATGTGTTAACCAGTAAGCCAAAGGCTCTTTAGTTTTTAGGAGAATTTGGCCTGTTTATTCTCTTAGGAAACTTATTGTTAGTTTCATTCATTCCTCCTCCTTTTCCCTTCCTGTCTCTCTCTCCCTTGCCCCCTCCCCCCATTAACCCCTACCTCCTTCTTTCCTATCTTTTGGCTGGTGGACAGTATTTGTCTAGTGTCCTATTTTCTTGAAGGGGTAAGCGTCAAGGATATCTAGCTTTATTAGAGGCTCCATTCCATATCTTGTGTAGGTCTACAACTTAACCACTTTCCTTTAAAAACCATTAGAATTAAGAGTGTTGGATAATTTGGGGATAATTTGAATGTGATCCTTTCATTCTAAATAATATATACCTTGTTTACTTTTCTAGATAAAAATTATGCAGATTTTCCTCTGTAGAAAACTATACTAAAATTCTAAATTTAAAATTCTAAGATGACATATTATAGTTGAAAGCAAGTTCCCTTCATGAGGCAGTCTTACAATATATCGTATCTTCTGTATGTTGAAATTTTTGTGATGAGGCTGGGAAAGCAGCAGAAGGTGGACAGAGAGCTTGGACCTTTGTACCCAAGTAGGAGATCCAGATGGAGTTCTAGGCTTCTGGTTTTGACTGGAAGTTTATTCTCTTTCAAATAAACTTTCTTTGATTATTTTGTAATGGAATTTTGAGTTACAGTGTCACAAACTTCATTTGTTAATGATTTTTAAGTCACACAATTCATTTTGTATTAAAGCAGGCATATTTTTTTAAAATCAAAATAAGACCTATCATGAAATTACTCTAAGCAATGTTAGCAGACAATCTTGAAAGAATATTTCAGTGTTACTGAAATGTATCATGACTTCTTGAATATTCATACATAGGATAATTACTCTATTTCCTTGACATTTGAACTTATTTTGCCATTTTCATATGGTTGAAAATTCATTCTTACTTTATTTATCTCTAAGGATCAGAATGTATTACCTCATGCAGGGAGATGACAAAAAACTTGTGGAATATTCTTATGAGTAAACTAAGCATAAATTTCAAGATGTTTTTGCACCATAATAAACTTACCTTTTAATTATATTTTTTCAGTGACTTTTTGGAAATACTCTGGTTTAACTCTGTTCTCAGTGATTGCTGAAGAAAAATCGTTTGCTTTAGTTCCCATAACATAATAATTTTCAGATTTCCAAAGGTGAGTAGAAAAACATAAGTTGAAATTAGGGATATTTGAAGAAGGAAGTTTTTCGTGGTCTTTAATTACCCCAGTATTTGACAGTAACAGCAGAAGAGTCATAATTTAAGACAAACCAGTAATTAATGTCACATCCTAGCCAGGTTCTTCTAGCCTTTACAGCAGTAAGCTTTCTTGGAGTGATCCAATATCCCTCTGTTTTATGGAAACTTTGATGATATTTTCCGGGGCATTTGTCAAATTTCAAAAGGCAACTTCAGTCTGAGGCATTTTATACATACATGACATACTGTTAGTGCTAAATTATGAAAGGTTTCAAATATGTCCTGATAAAAATCCTCTCTTTGGAGTAACATAATAATAAAGCACAGAAAAAAACACAAATTTGACCCAATATGAACTTGAAAGAATCAGAATTGTCAATGGGAATACAAAAATAGACATATACAGGAAATCCTTTAGAATGTGTTTTATTATTCAGGTTTGTGTTACAATGAAATGGATCAGATGGTCCTCCACATTGCTGTAGCAGCATCCAGAAGTCTGTCTTTAATTCCATTCACAGCAACAAACCTAGCCTTGAACTATGAGACAAGACCAACTTCCCTCCTTTGGCATTGCCAATACAGAGACAAGTTTCAGGTTCTCTAGTGGTGAGTAGATGGTCACTGACCGTTGACAGCTCTATTCCCAGTTGCACCGTGACAAAGAAAAATAGTGTCCTGGCCATTCGGCTTTCAGAGTCCTGGCTCAAAGTGAAGTCAGGAGAGCTACAGTTGGCTTGGTGGAGACAGTGGATCTCTGAGGAAGTGTAGTATCTTCATCCTTGTGGCCGGCAACTTCCTTCCAGGGTGGTTCAATGAAAATTTGGGCTTCACAAAATTCTCTGAAAATCTTAAGTGTTGACAGGATAATAATGGTTTCCCATAAGTAGGATGGATATAAATGTGCATTTTTTTGTTATTGACTAATTACCAGAAATGATTCTTCATACTGGGATACTATTCCATATAAGTTCTACTAGGTTGTCATAAAATTTTTCTGGTGCATTTGTTTTATATAAAGTTTTTGAAATTCATTGCATATTTGGTCATACGTTGCACAGAGAAATACTCAAAAATATTGCTTTTTTGGTTACAGTGATCACTTTAAAATGTGACATGAAAATACCTCTTATAAACAATGGGGTTGTGTTTCTTCCCCTAGAATGTGAGAATATTGTCTAATTCACTCATCATGTTGAATACAGGGTGTATGACTCATAGCCCATCTCACAAAAGGCTTTGCTGTATCCATCTTGCATTACTGAATAGCTTATAAATTAGAGAGCCAGGTACCATGTCTCAAATGAGTTGAAGAAATCTTTTATAACAAGAAGGCCATTTGGAGAAAGGGTGATCCTTTGGCCATCAGCTCTCATAAGCTTCTCAGCCATGTAAGTGACTTTTCTGGGAAGTTGATGCCCTGGCCCCTGTCAGGCACTTAGTGGACGCACCAGGTATTATCAAAAATGACTACAACTGCATAAAAGACTATGAATAGACTTACTCAGCCAAAGCCTTCTTAAGTTTAGATGGAAGGCAGTGGCTTTGATTGTACATATATGCTTATTACATGTTCTGTTTTTATGCATGTGGAGAATGGGACTTTCTGAACTGCTGAAAATCGGGAGATAGAGACATTGTCCAGATGGAAACCTTTAGGCTTTGAATCCACTTTACCCTTACAATAAATATGTCATCTTTCATATAGTTGTGACCATGGTCTAAGAACAAGGGATTCTCAATGTTTGCAAGCATTCTTCTAAAAAAGTTCATACTTTGTTTGTATAAGTTCTTTTGGAAAGGCCATTTAGCAAAAGACATAGTGGTCTGGAAAGAACTGAGATTTTCTGATCAGGAAAAATCCTTTCTTGAGTGTCTGAGTCTCCAGTGTTTGTACCCCCGTGACTGCCTGTTATGAACTTCAGAAACCAAGAAGGCTCTGCTGAAGCAGGCTTCACATGCTGCAGCCCTGTATGTGAAGATCATATATCCTTATTGAGTGGATTGGAGAATCAATCTATCCTCCGTTGCTGTGTTGTGTGGACACTTCCAATCTATCAAACCCACCAGAGAAACAGCAATGAAAAGCAAGACAATGAAAAAAATGGAGTTAATTGTGCATGTAGGTAATGCTATATGTATCCACATATGTATAATGCATGGATATCTTATATGCTTGTATGTGTGGTGATTTACTGACAATACACAGAATACATGTTGACCATCACTAATCTGAAAATCTGAAATCTGAAATGCTCCAAATTCAAGAACTTTCTGTACAAGACCAAAATCCATGGGACTTTCTATACTAGACCTCATGTAACAAGTTGTAGTCCAAATACAAGCACATTAAACATATCACTTTGAATTATTTGCAGGCTATGTATGTAAGGTGTGTATAAATGTAAATGAATTTTGTGTTTAGATTTGAGTCCTGTCCATAGATATCTCATTATGTCTATGGAAGTATTCTAAAATCTGAAAAAGATGCAAAAGCAAAAACAGTTTTGCTATTTTCACACATTTCTCATAGCGGACACTCAACCTAAATAATCATTCCCAATGTGTCAACTCAAAGATTACCTTGTTACCTCATAAAATTATCTGTGTTTCTGTTACTCTGCTTTTTTGTTAGATGAAAATAAGCAAAAAATCAAGAAAAAGTAAAAATAAACCTTCAAAAATCTTGATATCTTCTATTTAGATAGCTATGAATAGACAAATTGAAGCTAAAGAAGGTAGTTGCACTAGGCACATGTGAGAACTAGTATCACAGCACTGAAGCAAATCGGTCTTTAAATCCATCCCACTATATCTAAGAAATGTGAATAATGCAGCATTAATAAATTATCTTGGTTGTCAGCATTTTCTAATATGTTAGAGAACTCTATAGTTTAACTGTGTGTAGCACATAATAAGCATCCAAGAACTTTCCATTGAGGAAGTGACTGCATTTCAGAATAAACATACTGGAAATTTTTCTAAATCCTAGGGGGTAATTGTTATTTTAGGAAATTATTTATTTATGAGAGAGTTAAGGAGGGGAGCAGGAGGGAGGGAGTAGAGCAGCAGAGAGGGAAGGAGAGGTGAGGCAAGGCGAGGAGAGGGCTCCATCACTGGTTCACTCCCCTGATGCCCATAGTGACAGGGGCTTGGCCAGGCCCTGAGCCTGGAGGTGTGAACACCATTCAAGTTTCTTACATAGGTGACAGGAACCCAACCACTTGAACCATCACTGCTACCTCCCAGGGTCCACATTAGCAGGAAGCTGAAAATGGAAATGTGGCCAGGAATAGAACCCAGGCACTCTAATATAGATGCAGGTGTCCTAACCAATGTTTTCACTGCCAGAGTAAGGGCTAACTTTTAAACAGTAAATCCTACGTAACGTTTTGTCCTCAGCCAGGTCTGTTAACCGAGCAGACATTGATTATGACAATCTTAAAAGTCACCTGAAGTACTCTTAGAATCATTAAAGAATTAATGCCCTTTAGTCTCATTGTTTCTTATGCTGAAGGTTTATAAATATTGGAAAGTAAGACATTTATGTATTAGCTTGCTGTCAATCTATTTGATCAAACACATTTAATTCTCTAATGATTCCAAATAGGAGTGCGTACAGTCTAAATTTTTTCAATACTAAAAATTGCAGAAATCTGCACTGTGCTTTTCAAACATTATCCAGGAATTTGCCACAGCAGTCTTCCGGCATTCTGTGGTAGAAGAAATGTTAGATGAAGCTGTCATGCCACTGCAATTTTCAGATCATCATTACTGGCTTCCAGCTCAGTTGCAGCACTGCCGTGGATGTCTCATGGTTTGTCTTCACAGATATTTTAGAAGGTAACTTGTGGAACAGTTAAGAGCTACAAGTCACATTCCCATTTGCAGGTCTGTCTCTATACATTCAGTAGATTAAAATGAGATCAGCCAGTTTCACTAAGCATTTGTGTACAGTGCTTCTGACCCAGTATTTTTCTTTACTGCTTACATTTTCAAATTTCAGTAGGAGGCCTTTTCTGAGAGCTGGCAGGTGAATGACAGTGCAGCAAATGAGGAACCATAGAGACAGCCACAGGTCAGCGCACCTGTTCACATTCCTCTTTCTTTCACCTTTTCACATTTCCAGCTCGCTGTCATCTTTCACAACCCTGCACAGATGTCACCCCCTTCGAAAGGCTTTTCCTGGTTATCCATCTAAAGTCATCCCATCCCCCATTGCTCCATTGTCTCTCTGTTTAGTTTCTTCCTAGCAACTGTCACAGTGTGATGACCTGTTGGCATATGTATTTGCTGGGGTATTATCTGTGTTCTACACCAGCACGTCAGCTCCACAGCAGCAGAAACATGTGCGCTTTATTCCCTGATAGAGCTCTGGCTCCTAGCACAGTGTGTGGCACACAAATATTGGGTAAGCTAATTAATGCTTGGCTTGCATTTGTGGTGGTCAGTGAGTATTTGGTAAATTAATCAGTGCTTGGCTTTAATCTGATCCTGTTGCTTTACTGACTGGCTGTCTTAAATTATTCTTACCCAGACATGTTACTGTATATTGGCAGGTTCCTTCTCACTAAGGAAGGTGTAGCTCAGTGAGAGTCCATGAACGGTAGAATCCAGATGCTTGATGCTGCCTTATAACCTCTTTAGTCCTGCCTCATTTTTTAATATTGGAGGTTCCTGAGGTCATAATTGTAAAGGAAATGCCCAGAGCAAGACAGTATTTGTAACCTAAACAACACAGTGACACACCTGACTACTCCCCTATATCCTAGCACTGTGGCAAGAAATTAATTTCTCAGCAGTGATATTTTGCAAATGAAAATAACATTTAAAATTACAGATAAGGCGAGCACTGCAAATAACCCAAGTGACAGATGTGATTTAAGACAAAAATAAATCTGAATCCATTGTCCCCAGTGTGTGAAAATGTTTTGTTAGCTTTTAAGTTCTCATTTGATCCCTCTCTGTTACTAGCATACTGTAATTCTAAAATTCTGATTTTAGTCTATTTTCACGACAAATCAGAACCAGGAACAACGAAAAAATGTACCATAATGGCATCCAAAAACAATTAGCAAGCACCTATCATGTTTTATGGAACATATGTTTCACAAGGGCTGAGAATATAACACAAGTGACAGGAGATACAAAAATGAAATTAAAGGCACAAAACAAAGTGGTGTCAAATGTAACATTTAGGTTTCTGTGAAGTTAATACAAGTTTATAATCAGAAAAGGAGTAGTCCTATCAGGAAATGATTTACATAAAACTATATTAAGGAGTAGAATATTCATGATGGAAAAATCGGAGTTTATGTCACATCTAAAGGGTGGAATGGGTAGCCAACAGACCCTGAACTGTAGGCTTGCAAAATTTAAATCTATATTTCACAGCTTTTACGTTTTAAGCCCATCCAGAACACTAAACCCACATCTTAACTGTGTAACGTTGTTGAAAAAAATAAAACCCTAATTCTGTTGAACCTAGAGTCCTACAGATTCAAAGAATAGATACGTAGAGTACATCAAAAGCGTTTATGGGAAAGTCAAGTTAAAAGAGCTTAGGGGCCTGCCTTGTGGCGTAGTGGGTAAAGCTGCTGCCTGTGATGCCATAAGAGCGATGGTTTGAGTCCTTGCTGCTTCACTTCCACCTCCAGTGCCCTGCTAATGCACCTGGAAAGCAGTGGAAGATGGCCCAAGTGCTTGGGGCCCTGCTACCTTTGGGAAACCCAGATGAAGCTCTAGGTTCCTGGGTTTGGCCTGGCTCAGCCCTGGCAATTGAGACACCTCGTGGAGTGAATCGGTGGATGGAAGGTCTCTCTGTCTCTCTAAATCTCTGCCTTTCAAATGAATAAAAGAAAAAATCTTAAGAAAAAGCTTATTTTGGTGCAAAGATGGAGAAGTAGTCAGTCTGCTGGTTCACTCCCCAAATGGATGCCAAGGCCAGGGCTGGGCGAGGCAGGAGCCAGGAGCTTCCTCCAGTTTCCTACAAGGGTGCAGGGGTCTAAGCACTTTTGCCATTCTGTGCTGCTTTTCCAGGAGCATTAGCAAGGATCTGGATCACAAGTGGAGCAGATGGGACTTGACCTGGTACTGATATGGGATGCCTACATCGCAGACATCAGCCTTTCCCATGATGCCATAATGCTGGCTCCAGCAAAATGTTTTGAAATTCATGCAACTTTCTTTATAAGATGCATTTTCCTTGAATGCTGGGGAATCCTTCATGTACATAGATTTCAATCTTTTTGCTCCAAAAATAAACCTGTTTTTTAATTCTATTTTCCTCAAACATTTTGAAGTAATTTCATATACAACACTTTTTTCCTATTATTTGCCTTTTATTTATTTTTTTTGGCGAAACAGGCAGGCCTTCTGTGCCTTTCAAAATAAGTACAAATTTACTGACAGCATACATTTTTATCTCTTCAAGAAGACAGTTACTTGTCATTGTTCTTTCCAGCAATCTGGCATTTGATTTAAGTAACCTATTATTTTTAGGACTTGAGCTATGACCCCAGTAATATTGCTCTGTATCTCTGTAGGGTGGAATTGTTTTGCAAATACAGGCAAAACATTCCATTATTGGTTCCCAAGTCCAGTAAATGGGATTGGTTAAGTACTCAATTAATATTGGATAAATGTTATTCATAAAATTGTTATGGCAGTTTCTTTTCTGGTACATATAACCAGTGGATTCTACAGACTGAATTTATAACCTGCACATGAAAATCAAGTTCCTTCTCATTTAAGAATTTTAATCAGGATCAATTATGCTTTAGCAATAAACACAAATGAAACAATTCCACAAATGTGAAAAGCTTGAAAAAAGTGAATGAGGATTTTAGGATTACTTTTCTAATTGTAAAGAATGCCATTGGTATTTTGATAGGGATTGTGTGGAATCTGTAAATTGCTTTAGGAAGTATAGACATTTTGATGATATTCTTCCAGTCCATGAGCAAGGGATATCTTTCCATTTTTTGTGGGTTCTTGCTGATTTCTTTTATCAACGTTTGATAATTTTCATTTAGAGATCTTTCATTTCTTTGGTTAAATTTATTCTTAAGTATTTGCTTATTTGGTGACTACTATGAATGGAATTTCTTTCTGTGAGTTCAGTCATTAGCATATTAAAGAGCTACTGGCTTTCTATACCTTTGTTTTGTAACCTGCACCTTTCCTGAATTGGTTTATCAATTTTAACAGCTTTTTGGTGGAGTGTTTAGGTTTGTACATGTACAACATCATGTCATCAAATATGGACAATTTGACTTCCTCTTTTTCAATTCTGATGCCTTCATTTCTTTCTCTTCCCTAACTGCTTTTGATAAATCTTCCAGTACTGTATTGAATAAGAGTGTCAAAAGCCGGACATCTTTGTCTTGATCCAGATCTGAGGGGAAATACTTTGTTTTTCCCCATTCAGTAAGATATTGGCTGTTGGTTTGTGATATCCAGCCTTTCTAATTTTGAGGAATGTTGCTTCTGTACCTAATTGGTGGAGGGTTTTTATCATGCGGAGACATTGAATCTTACCAAATGCTTTCTCTCTGTCTATTGGTTTTTGTTCTTCATGCTATCAATGTGATTTATGACACTGATTTGTAAATGTTGAACCTGCCTTGCATTTGTGGGAAAAGTCCTAATTGATGGTGATGTATGATCTTTTTGATGTGGTTTTGGGTTTGATTTGAGAATGTTTACATCATTGTCCATGAATGATATTGGTCTATAGTTTTCTTTCTGTGTCATGTCTTTGATTTTGGTGTCAAAGTAAAAAGCTGGCCTCATAAAACATATTTGGAAGGGTTCTGTTCAGTTCAATATTTTGGAATAGTTTGAAGAGTATTGGAGTTACTTCTTCTTTGAATGTTTTGTATAATTCAGCGGTAAAGCCATCAGGTCCCAGACATTTCCATTATGGAAGACTTTGGATTACTGCTTCAATCTTATTGTTATGGGTCTGTGAAAAGACCCCTTTAACCAAAGGGATCCTGAGCTTAAAATGAAGCTGGAGCCATTATAATATCTGTGTAGTAATTAAAAGCTATAATGATTAAAACAGCATGGTACTGGCATAAAAACCAATACATGGACCAATGGAATAAAATAGAGAGCCCAGGAAGAAATCCACGTACATACAGTCACCTGATTTTTGGACAGAAGTGCTTAGACTCTACAGTGCAGTAAGGATTCTCTCTTCAACAATTGGTGCTAGCAAAACTGGATATATATACATAGAAGAATGAAATTAGATCCATACCTCTCACAATACACAAAAATCAATTCAAGATGGATCAAAGACCTAAATTTAAAACCTGGGACTATGAAGTTGCTGGATAAAAACACAGGGGAAACACTCGTGTAGGGGATGATTTCTTGGACAAGACCCCCAAAGCACAACTAACAAAAGCAAAACTAAACAAATGGGATTATATCCAACTCAGACTTTTGCAGAGCAAAGGAAATGGCCAATAGAGTGAAGAGACATCCAACAGATTGGGAAAAAATTTTTTGAAAACCACCTATCTTACAAAGAATTAATATCCCAAATATATCAGCAACTTAAAACAACCCAACAACAGTAAAACAAACAAACAAAAATCCAGCCGAGAAATGGGCAAAGGACTTCAATGCAGTTATCAAAAGAAGAGATACAAATGGACAACAAATACATGAAAAAATGCTCAACATCACTAACCATCAGGGAGATGCAAATCAAAGCCACAGTTAGAAACCACTTCACCCCTATAAGAATGCAAAAATACAAAGCAGAGTAACAAATGCTGGGAAGGATGTGGCTAAAGGGGAACAACTATACACTGTTGGTGGGAATGTAAGTTAGTGTAGCCACTGTGGAGAATAGTGTGGAGAGTTCTTCTAAAACCAGAAACACACTTGTCACATGATGCAGCAACCCCACTATTGGGTATATACCCAAAAGACTCCAACACAGTATATCAGAGATACCTGCCTCACCATGTTCAAAGCAGCACTGTGCACAATAGCCAAACTTTAGAACCAAATAAGGTGTCTGCCGTCAGATGAATGGATGAGAAAATGTTGTGTACATACACAATGGAATATTATTCAGCTATAAAAGAATGAAATTCAATGGTTTGCAGCAGTTGACACAATAGAGGATGTCATGATGAGGGAAATAAGCTAGACCCAGAATGAAATATACTGCATGTTATCTATTAGGTGTAGGAGCTAAAATTAAAAAAAAAAAAAAAAAAAAAAAACAGTGAAAAAAGAAAGAAAAAGAAGAAATGTCTTTGGGCTGCTGCTGTGGTGTAACCAGTGTCCCATGCGGGTGCTGGTTCAAGTCCCTGCTGCTCCACTTCTCATCCAGCTCTTTGCTAATACGCCTGGGAAAGCAGTGGAAGATTGCCCAAGTGCACCCAGGTGTGGAACCTGAAAGAAGCTTCTGTCTTCTGGCTTTGGTTTGCTCCAGCCATTACAGTGATTTGAGAAGTGAACCAGCAGATGGAAGATCTCTCTCTCTATTTCTCCCTCTGTCTCTGTAACTCTGCCTTTCAAATAAAATAAATAGTTCTTAAAAAAAAAAAAAAAAGTCTGTGTATATCAGTATTGTTGCAAATATAGTTTGGAAAAGCTTTGTTTCATAATTTTGTCAAACCAGTGGTTAATAAATGTTACACTCTTCTAGTTTTAATGATCTGTGATTACTTCAAAATATACTATATGTGGGTGAAATGGTCATTTTTGCCATTCTTTTATTGTTTATAGCTGTTGTCTGTAATCCCACCAAATTATGGTCTTTTTGCTTTTTACTTGCTAAAATCCTTATTTGGTGAAGTATTAAGCCTTTTTTTAATAAAAAGATTTATTTATTTATTTGAAAGGCAGTGTTACAAGGAGAAAGGGAAGGAGAAAGAAAGAACAAGAGAGTGCAAGATGGATGTATCTTCCATCCCCTGGTTCACTCCCCTAATGGCAGCAACAGCCAGAGTTAGAATGATCTGAAGCCAGGAGCTTCTTCTGGATCTCCCACAGGGTGCAAGATCCCAAGCACTTGGGCCATCTTCTGCTGCTTTCCCAAGTGTGTTAGAAGGTTGGTCAGAAGCGGAGCAGCTGGAACTCAACCCAGCACCCATGTGGGATGCCAGCTCTGTCACAGTGCTGGCCCTGTATTAAGCCTTTTTACTGTAATGTAATTTTAAAATATATTATTTCAAAAACTAAAAAAAAAAAAAAAAAAGTGGGAGGGAGAGAGGTGGAGGGAGGTGGGTGGGAAGGAGGAAGGGAATATCATGTTCTTACAATTCTATCTGCAAAGCACATTGAGTTTGTTAAAAACTAATTTAAAATTAAAATAAAAATTTAAAAAAAAAAACTTTTAATTCCACTCTTAAAAAAAAAAAAGGCAGGGGGCGGGGGGAGAGTGAATGAGAAAAGCCAAGCGGGTTTTTGAGCTGTACTTCCTTCGCTTTTCTTCCCAGTAGCCTGGCTTGGTGTGTGAGACCTGGTCAAGAAAGATTGCTGCTAGGCGTTATCCTTTGATTTTGCTTAAATACTTCATTTTATTTTTTTTTATCTTTTTAAAAGATTTATTTTTAGTTATTTGAAAGAGTTACAGAAAAAGGTAGAGACAGAGAGAGGTGTCTTCCATTTGCTGGTTCACTCCCCAGATGGCTGCAACAGCCAGAGCTGAGCTGTTCCGAAGCCAGGAGCCTCCTCTGGGTCCTCCATGTGGGTGTAAGGGCCCAAGGACCTGGGCCATCCTCCACTGCCTTCCCAGGCCATAGCAGAGAGCTGGATTGGAAGAGGAGCAGCTGGGACAAGAACCAGCGCCCATATGGGATGCCGGTGCTTCAGGCCAGGGCTTTAACCCACTGTACCATAGCATCGGCCACAAATCATTCATTTTTTAAAAAATCCAGTTATCAGGGCCGGCACTGTGGCACAGTGGGTTAATGCCCTGGCCTGAAGTGCCGGCATCCCATGTGGGCTCCGGTTCTAGGCCCTGCTGCTCCACTTCCGATCCAGCTCTCTGCTGTGGCCTGGGAAAGCAGCAGAAGATGGCCCAAGTCCTTGGGCCCCTGCACCCACGTGGGAGACCGGGAGGAAGCTCCTGGCTCCTGGCTTCAGATTGGCACAGCTCCAGCAGTTGCGGCCATCTGAGGAGTGAACCAGCTGATGGAAGACCTCTCTCTCTGTCTCTACCTCTCTCTGTAACTCTGTCTTTCAAATAAATAAAATAAATCTTGAAAGAAAATCCAGTTATCTCCCATTTAACACTTGAATATATGAAGAATTTAAAAAATACTTTTTGTGAAATGAAAAATAGGACAAATTCAAGCTTTCCGATCTGTCAACTAGTCAGAATGTATTATTATGTTTTTTGCCTCATTTTTTTTTTTTTCATTTGAGAGGCAGAGAGACAGAGCACTCCCATTTACTAGTTTACTCCCCAGAGGCCTTTAGTGTCTGGGCCTGGGCTGGGGCCAGAAAGGAAGCCTGGCCTCCCACTTAGCTGCCAGGGAACCACGTACCAGATCCTTCACCGCTGATTCCCAGTGTCTGCAGTAACAGGTAGCTGGAATCAGGAGCCAGAGCAGTGTATGGAGCCCAGGCAGTATGATGCATGATGCAGGCATCGAAATTGCCAGGCCAAACATCTTGTCCGCCTTGCTTCAGTTTTTCCTATACGAATTCCCTTGTACTAAGATAACCACATAAGTTTTAGTTCCCTAGAACACAGTATTAAGTTGCTGCATCTTTTCAGCTATTAATTGGTCATTTGAGAATTACTGGTAACCATTTTTGTTCTCTTTTTCCTTCTTAATTTTTTTTTTTTTTATTTTTAGGGTATGAACATCTGTATAGATTAGGTTAATTATTTGAAGTTCAATCCAAACATTAAATTGAAGTCATGTCGTACAAATTATAAAATATTACCAAATTGTTCATTAGAGCAGCAGATGGATGAAGTGGCAATATATCTTGTATACTACTTCATCTTTGCTTGTATCCTTTCATGATACCTTGCATTTATTTTGTAATGCCTTAAATTAGATTACATTAGCAATTCTTTCATTGCTCTGAGGATGATTCACTTTTCCACAGGAAGATCTTCTGGTTCATCATCATTTAGAACAGTGACCAGGGGGCAGGGGACAAGAGTACTTTCCACAACATTGTGCCCATAGCCCATGGTTCCCCACCTCAGCTGCTTATTATCAATTTCTAGGAGCTTTATGAAAATCTGTTGCCCAAGACATCCCAATTCCAATGAAATCAGAGTTCCTGGGAGTGGAATTCACAACATCACTATGTATTATGTCAGTTGGGCTTGATGGGGCACTGGAAGGAGAGAAATAATTTTGGCTCCACTACATGGGCCATCAGAATTGAGTTGTGTTGCTAGCCTTACATCTAGTGTGCTGAAACAAACCCTGCCTTGGAGCTTAATCTCTTGTTGCCTTCACGTTGGCATAGTCCAGTAGTTAATGTCTCCTGAGCTGAATTACTAAGTAAGTAGATGATTAGTGCCTCATCTGCATGCAGGCTGTTTTTGTGATCCTCTGGAGATGAGGGAACAGGATCAGGTCCCTCCAGAACCTGCAAGCCTGGCTTAGGTTATGTCAATTATTGGCATTTTTAAGTTAACCAAGAGGCACAAGGACTCCGCTTCATGCCAGGGTTTTTACCAGCCCTCTGTGAGTACCAGTGCTGGCTTGGGGATCAATACTTGCTGGAGGTCCCCCTAATTGGGTTGATCTCCCCATAGATTTAGCAAGATATCTTTGGCCACAATAAGCACAGTACTGCTCTCGTTTCTTTGTTGCTCTTAAGTACCACTCAATGCACCTTATCAGGATGCTGTATTAAGTGAGACGAATTCCTGGAACTGGGAGTCTTGTGCATGAAGCCATCCCCTATACCAGTGTCTTAGAGTGTTTCCCCTGTTTTCATCCAGAAACTTCATAGTTTCAGGTCTTAAATTTATATCTTTGATCCATCTTGAGTTGATTTTTGTATATAGTGAGAGATATGGATCTAATTTCAAATATGTGTGTGTGTATATATATATATATATATATATATATATATATATATATATATCCAGTTTTGCTAGCACCAATCATTGAAGAAATTATCCTCACACCACCAAAATGTCTGAGCACCTTTGTCAAAAATCAGTTGGCTGTATGTATGTCAATTAATTTCTGTTATAGTAATATAGTTTTAATGATCTGTGGTTACTTTAAAATTTACATTATAAGGGTGAAATTGGAGTTGTAAAGAGAAGGAAGAAGGGAATATCATTATGTTCTTAGAATTGTATCTGCAAAGCACATTGAGTCTGTTAAAAGCTAATTAAACTTAAAATTAAAAAAATTAATAAAAATAGTGATGAGAATAGCTTTCATTATATTCTTTTGATGTACCAGAATAAGTGTTTTACAAATGCTCTCTCCTTCAGTGCTAACAACCTATCAAATAGCTACTGTATATATCCCTGTTTTTTTTTTTTTTCAGATGGAGAAACAGGAATTGAATATTTTCATGATCAAGGTAGCAGAGTTAACAATTGACAAAGCCTAGGCCTGAGCTGCTGACTGTATTATGTGAAAGATCAATGTCTTAAAAGAATAAAGGCAAGGCCCTTAAAATATCTAGATAGAACTCCCTTGTATTCCCTGAGCTCCCACTCAATGCTATATTCACCCACCATTTCCTCTAGCTCTGCAGACCTGCTGATGGTTCCCAGATTTGTGACAATTGCCTGGTATGTTGTGCCTTCAGGCCTGAGATTTTCTTCTTTCCTTCAAACTGCACTGCACTCATGATTTTCAAGCCTCCGTTCAAACGTCAAAAACTTCTGTGTGTAGCCGGCGCCGTGGCTCAATAGGCTAATCCTCCACCTTGCGGCGCCGGCACACCGGGTTCTAGTCCCGGTCGGGGCGCCGGATTCTGTCCCGGTTGCCCCTCTTCCAGGCCAGCTCTCTGCTATGGCCAGGGAGTGCAGTGGAGGATGGCCCAGGTGCTTGGGCCCTGCACCCCATGGGAGACCAGGAAAAGCACCTGGATCCTGGCTCCTGCCATCGGATCAGCACGGTGCGCCGGCTGCAGCGGCGGCCATTGGAGGGTGAACCAAAGGCAAAGGAAGACCTTTCTCTCTCTGTCTCTCTCTCTCACTGTCCACTCTGCCTGTCAAAAAAAAAAAACAAAAAACAAAAAACAAAAAAAAAACTTCTGTGTGAAGCTTTCAGAGTTCCCATATTGGTTAATAGCTCTCTTTGTGTCTTAGAGTGGTTGGTAAATATCTCAGTCCTAGTATTCCTCACTTACTAGCTAATAACTTAGGATGGTTAAACTCAACTCCGTGGGAATTCAGTTTCCACATCCACAAATATTAACAAAGCACCTGTCTCAGAGGCTTTGAAGATTAATGGGGATAATGAAAGGAGGGTGCTAAATGGAATGCTATGCAGTGCACATTTAGAAAATATCAAGTGTGTTTTGTTATCACCATCTCATTTTTGCTACAACTTCTTAGGATATATTTTACCAGACTATACAGTTGCTTTCTGTGAAGGTGGGCATGAAGGCATATATTTTTGTATTTCTATGTTTTGCAGAATATTAAGCACAGAATAGAAACTTGTGAGCACAAGTCAATTCCTTAACTCTCTCTCTAAAATAAGTACCTCATGTGACTGATAATGAGGACTAAGAGAAAATATAAAACTGGTGATCATAGACTTGCCTAGGCGGCAGCAGTTATCATTATTTGGCAAGTTTAAGTAAATGGTTAGCTACATTTAGAAGAAGTGAAACTCTTTCACACTAGTTTCTTTTTCTTATATTGAGATGACAGCAAATCACAGCTGTCCTTGCCTGCTGATACTCTTTGTGTGATGGGATATGACAAGTCTTCAGATTTTGTCTTGTTAGTACTTGCTTCAACTGTTTGCTGCTATTGCACAGGGAATGTTGATCATTGAGAGCCCTGACAGCTCTGGCTGACATACGTCTTCTCGCAAGCAGATGAATGCTTTCTATGGATCCTTTCTGTTCTGCTCTGGATTTCTTGACTGACCAGCTGTTCGATGGTGCAGTTTGTGATGATGGCAGTGTAAATAAGGTGCCTTCCCATAAATGTTAGTAATTCAACTACAGTAAATGCCAAGGCATGACTAAACCATACCTAGTATGCTTTATTACAAATAGAAGCTGCAAATCCTGGAGCAGCAGAGGTAGAGACAGACAAGAGGACATTAAGAAGCCAGCATTGAGGTGCTTTGAGTTAAGCTGCTGTTTGTGATCCCAGCACTCCCTATCAGCGTGCTGGTTCAAGTCCTGAGTACCTTGCTTCTGATCTAGCTTCCTGCAAATGCACCTCAGAAAGCAGAGTATGGCCCAAGTCATTGGTCCCCTGTCACCCACATGGGAGACCATGATGGATTTTGTTGTTCAGGCTGCTCCAACCCTGCCTGTTTCAGTCATCTGGAGATTGAACCGGTGGATGAAAGATCTTGATGTTTTCCTCCCTTCCTCCCTCCTCCCTTTCCCTGCTTTTAAAAATTTATTCATTTATTTGGAAGGCAGAGTACCAGAGAGAGAGAAAGGGAGACAGAGAGAGGTCTTCCATCTGCTGGTTCAATCCCCAAATGACAGCAACAGCCAGAGCTGGGCCAATCTGAAGCCAAGAACCAGGAGTGTGCTCCAGGTCTCCCATGTGAGAGGAAGGACCCAAGTACTTTGGTGATATTTTGCTGCTTTCTAAGGCCATTAGCAGGGAGCCTGAAGTAGACAGCTGGGACTCAAACTGGTGGTCATATAGCATGCTGGTGCCACAGGTGGTGGCTTTACCAGCAACACCACAGTGCCAGCCCCAATAAATAAATTTTTTAAAAAAGGGCATTAATTTTGGGTGGGGACAATCAATATATTTTTTCCTTATGGAATAACCCAACAAAATCCATGGGTATTTGTCTTTTCATTAAAGTTTAAAGGAACAGACTAACTTACTGCATCTTCATTACCTCCCAATCCCTTCTTTTTTTTAATTTTTATTTTATTTATTTATTTATTTATTTATTGACAGGCAGAGTTAGACAGTGAGAGAGAGAGAGACAGAGAAAGGTCTTCCTTCCATTTGTTCACCCCCTCACCCCCACCCAGATGGCCGCTACGGCCGGTGCACTGTGCTGATCCTAAGCCAGGAGCCAGGCGCTTCTTCCTGGTCTTCCATGCGGGTGCAGGGCCCAAGCACCTGGGCCATCCTCCACTGCCTTCCCGGGCCACAGCAGAGAGCTGGTCTGGAAGAGGAGCAACTGGGACAGACCGGCGCCCCCTATTCCCTTTTTAATCCACTGATTTTTCTGGTCAGGATGAATAGGCTCAGCAATGGTTGGTTGCCTTTCAAGAAAGAAAGAAAAATCATTACATAAGATCCATGTGCAAGTCTGACTTTGCAGAGGTGACACAGCATATGGTAGCATGTTGTAATGTAGATCAGCTGCTTTGATGTGGTTTTAACAGAGAATATATGAAGTTCTATATGTGTTTCACTTTGATTCTTAGGTAACTGATGCAAGACGCCTTGTTAATTACATATTATTTCACTTAGTTAAGTGTGTCCTTTTCCATCTATTTTTAAATCAGCCCAGTGATCAAATGCAAGTCTTAACAGTTTTCTACTATTAGAAGTATTTTTGATGGACAATCAAATCCTTGATCTTACGTAACCTCAAACTATCCTGTTTTTTGTTTCCTTAGATAATAAACTTCTCCAAGCATAGATCAAATTAATTAATTGCACTATTGAATTATATAATTCTTAGCCCGTTAAAATCGGCTTCCTGTCCTAACAACAGATGAACTGAAACTAGTATTTTAAAGTGAATTTGCTTGATCACTAAAATGTATGTGGATATTTAAAAACTGAGCGTCTCAAAGCACTTGGCCTATAAAAAATTTATAATTAAAATATTAAGAAAAATGAAAGTTCCAGAGTATGACCCCTACTCAAGAAAAACAAGTGTCCCATAGAAATTGTCAATGCAGGGGCCCAGGTGATAAACTGAGTTTACAAAATTCAGTGGACTTCAGCGGAGTAATAAGTATAGCCAGAGAACTAAAGGAAACCATGTTTAAAAAGTAGAATTATGTGAGTGATCTTTCACCAGATGGAGAGTACCTATAAATAAATAGAAATTGGATAAAAGACACAACTGAAAATTTGCTTGATTACTTTGAAAGTAGACTTGCTGGCAAATAATCAGTGAATTTGAAGACTGATAAAGTTTGCCATGAAAATCAGGAAGAATGAAGAATGAACTGAGCCTCAGGGATGTGAAGTAGCATCCAGTATACTGATGTGTAGGAGTTACCGAAGTCCAAAGAGCAAGAAGCAGTATTTACAGAAGTAAGGGTCAAAATTTCTTAGGTTTTATGAAAAATATCAGTCTATATATCCAAGAAGCCCAACCAATTACAAGTCAAAAGAGCCCAAAGAAATCTGTCCCTAGATGAATACATCATAGTCAAGGTGTTGAAAAATGGCAAAGAAAATTCTGAAAGCAGATTACAAGTTAGCAGTGCTAAAATCATTTATTAGAAACTATCATTAGGAGTTTTTCAGTAATTGACCAAAAATTTATACAGGAATTCAGAAGACCTCGAATAATTAGAGTTTTAAAAAAGAACAATTACAAGACTCACATTTCCTGAATTTGCAAATTAATATAAAGCCACAGTAAAAAGGCAACGTGATATTGGTATGTCTTATTGGTATAAGATATATATAAGACATATTGATATATAAGGTATATCAATATATAATATTGATATATCAACATATAAGATATATCAGTATTGATATATCAATTGATATATGATATCAATATATAATATATATTGATATGTCAATTGATATATAAGATATCAACATATATATTGATATATCTATATATATATTGATATCTTATTGGTATAAGATTAGATACATATAGATCAATGGAATAGAATTCGAAGTCTAGAGATAACCTCTTATAATTATGGCCAAGAGTTTTACTTAGCATTTGCTAAGTAAAAGAAATGGGCAAAAGGATCTAACCTGCATTATTTCATTTGTATGAGATTTTGGAAAAATTTCAAGTATGGAAATCAAACCACAGGTTGTCAGAGGCTGAGACAGTGAGAGAATATTGGTATAAAGGAATATAGGGAACTTTCTAGGATGAAAGACATGCTCTGTATCTTAATTGTGGGTGTAGTTGTACCACTTTATACATCTATAAGACCTCATCAAACATTTTTCTAAAAAGGGCTACATTTTCCATATGTAAATTCTAATTAAGTCAAATTTCAAATGGAAAGCTAGCAGCTCCTCACGCTTTATTAAGTATCACTAATGTAGTGATGAGAACATGAACCTCAGTCTGCATACCTGGAATTTCAGCCTTGTTACTTACTGAAAGACATTTACGGTGTCTTTAATGGAAGGCAGTAGCAATATGCATAATGTAACAGGTATTGCAAATTTAAATTATTTTAAGTGGTACATTTATAGCAATTATGTGACTGTCAGAAAATTTTGGATGGTCTTGAATTTTAATCTTAAAATATTGAAACTATGAACTGAAATGTTTGTTTTTTCACAAAAGATTTATTTATGTATTTGAAAATCAGAATTACAGAGAAGGAGGGAGAGACAGAGAGATCTCCCATCTGCTGGTTCACTTCCCAGAGGACCACAACGTCTGGGGCTGGCCAAGCTAAGCCAGAAGTCAGGAGCTTCTTCCAGGTCTCTCATGTGGGTTGCAGGGGCCCAAACTCTTGGGTCATCTGCTACTGCTTTTACCAAGCCTTAGGGATCTCATTTGAACGTGGAGCATCTGGGACATGAATTGGCACCCATGTGTGATGCCAGTATTGCGGGCAGTAGCTTTACTGGCTGTGCTACATCGCTGGCCCCAACTGAAAGTTTTTAAAATGTGTATTTTCTATTTTTGCGATTTCAAGAATTGATTGAAAAAGTGCATTTCTCTTCCCTTTATCCATTCTTTTTGGACAAACCTCACTCTCTAATGCAGGCAATCTACTTTTCTGCACTCGACTGACTTGGGCTTACTTACAAAACCTAGAACAGGCAGTCTTTTTCTCTGATGTTATCTAATCCAATTTAATGACCAATGGGAAGCTTTAATTAATCAACCCAGCTTGACATATCCAACATATTATTATTTTCCGTAACTCTTTATATTTTGAATTGTGTTCACTTTATAAATATATATCAAGATTTATTTCATTAAAATATTTATACTCTTATTAAAATAATTGAAAATGTGAATGAGGAAGAGGGGGAGGAAGAGAAAGGGGAAGGGAAGGAAAGGAAATATCTGTCAGGTGCGACTGCCTCTGTTAGTGGATGCAAGGGGTCCCTCTGCTTGGAGTGTGGTCAGATAATCAGCCTGAAGCAGGAACAGCTCAGGGGAAAGCTTTATTTGACAAGTAAAAGAGGCAGAGGGAAGGTACAATTCAGGAAAATAAAGCCTACCCCTCAGAGAACTAGTTCGCTTAAGTTTTTACTCCAAACGTTAGGGTAGCACCCTTCCTGTGTACACTCTACGTCTTCATACCTTGTAGGTTTAAAAAAAAAAATCTAAGCCAAAGTCTGTTTTTTGGAGCTATAACCGTTTCTGGTTCATGTTGGTCTGGCCCCCTCTGTGAACAGTCTTGCAAGATAAGCTTTTCTATGTTCTTTTTCCTCCCCCTCTTCTGAATCTTATGCTCTTGGTTATGTAATCAAAGCATGTGAGTGCCTCATGGTACCTAGAATCATGTTTTGTTGTTGTTGTTTTTATCAGTATTACTGTATTAGTGTGTTTCATAGTTAGGAATAACTAGGACTTATTTCAGATGTTGTTATATATTATTCTATTTAGCTTCTATATTGTAAAGGCTTTGAGGACAAAAGCAAGAGAAAGGACACATTTGGCAGAAATGGTGAATTTAAATGAAGAGAAATCACATTTTAAAATGTTGGAAGATGCTGAGAATATCTGAACAAAAAACTTTAAAAATAGTTTTATAAGTGCCAATGATTATATTTAAGTATGAAGTATAAATTACATAGTTTGATCATGTCAGGATTCATAAAATGTTAGAGTAGCGTTTTCTTTAAGTCTTCTTAAAAAGAGTTATGAACTACACATTTAAAATGATCATGAACTTAGTTATACTAAGGAAAAAAATCACATATGCTGTACACTTTGTCTTTTAGGAAGGAATGTTTCTAGAATGTATTTCTAATTTGAAGAATTTTTCTTAAAAGGTATGTAGGAGTTCTGCTGCACTTGATAAAATTGAACACTAAGATCCTGGGAAATCTTGAAGTGTAATGAAAACTAGGAAGCTAAGTATAAAAGTAATTACGAATATGGGGGAAAGGCAATAAGAAAAAAGTCCCTCTGGTGAACTGTAATATATAATCTTTACTATAAATATGTGCCATAAATCATCTTCAAATAAATGTGAACAACACGATTGCAGCAGATTCAGCTAAAATTCATGTCTGCTCATTGCTTTTCTCTCTAATTCATTCATTGCATGGAAAAAATAAAGTTTTACTATTTTTCAAAATAGCCCCTTAATGAAAATCTCTAATTAAATGGTTGTGTCTGCTGGAAGTATGTTTTGAAGCATACTCATTCCCATTAAGAGTGAAAAACGTCTTTCTTTTTAGAAAAGAAAAGCATCCTGTTCCTTTCCTTCCTTGATTTTCATTTGGAGGTGAAAACAAAACCTACAAAATAAGGGCTCTGTATTTAAGCTCAACTCCCTAAGCTTATAAAACTCTATCACTGCCCTGAGTCTACCCTGGCTGCTCGGTCTACTATCCCAATTATCCTGAGGCTGACTGGGCAGCTCTTGCTAGTTAAGGGGAGGTACTTCACTTCCTTTCTACACCATTCCATGAGTACTGGAATGAAAATGTTCATTTTAGGAGAACAGCTATACTGATTGCATGTGTATATCTTTAACTTCTGTGTGTCTTCCTGGAGATATCGTTTTAGCTATTTAATTTTCTGGAGCTGGGGGAATGAATCCCATTTAATAGACTGTGATAGCGGCTTAAAGCCCCAGCCTGCAGCCCTGACATCCCATGTGGGCACCAGTTCGAGTCCTGGCAGCTCCTCTTCGAATCCAGCTCTCTGCTCTAGCCTGGGAAAGCAGAAGATGGCCCAACTCCTTGGGCCCCTGCACCCACATGGGAGACCTGGGAGAGGCTCCTGGCTTCAGATCAGCTCAGCTTTGGCAGTAGTGGTCATTTGGGGAGTGAACCAGTGGAATGGAAGACCTCTATCTCTCTCTGGCTCTACTTCTCTCTGTAACTCCTTTTTCAAATAAATAAAATAATTCTTTAAAAAAAATAGACTGGGAGATGCATTGAGGGTTAGGTTGCTATGCTGTAACTAAGTGCTGCAACCAGAATGAGCAGCCCCACCTTGTTTCCCAGTGTCTAACTTATCATGTCTGAGTTCAGAGATGCTCTCTGAAATAGAAAAGCAAAATAAGTAGTTGTGTGGTAGAAAGTGAATGGAATGTGCAAAATAAAACCTAACAGTTTCTGTACCTGTAAAATAAAACAAATACAAATTTTCAAGATTGGAATGAAGATTAAATGAAATAAAGTTAGAACATTAATCACTTTATCCAGTACTTAGGAGACCCTCAATAAATAGTAATGAATAGTAAAAATTAACTGTGAGTGTTGTAGGGCTTTTGAAGGGGACATTAGCATGACAGATAGCTGTTAACCTTGAGTGAAGACTTGTTTTGAAGATGGTATCTTTCCTGAAAGAAAATCAAGCTGTTTCCTCTCTCATATGTTCTAAGTCTTTTCCTTTTCCTTTTGTTTTGCTTTGGATTTTAGTACCCTACACCTACACGGAGTGTTACTGTACCTTGTAAAAATGCTTTCACACTCTTTGTCAGCTAATTGTAGTGGCTCTTGTGTTGCTGTTAGTCTTACTTAGGCCTAAAATACCTATCCCATGGGGAAAATTTGTCTTCCATGTTCCTATATTTTTTTCTGCTCATAAATTACATAGTAGATTTCATATCTGCAGTTGCTGTTGATGCTTCTTTCTCAGGAGTCAACTTCATGGAAATCAGTGGCTGTGGATGGGCAGTGTCACAGGTTAGTCCACTACAAACATGAGTCTGTTAAAGACTGGGAGGGAGACCTGGGCCTTGGAAGAGAGGCTGTTGCAATTTGACCTTGAACCTGACTTTGAAGATGACCTGGCCTGGAACCACTGATGAGCCTGAGGCAGGTTAGTGGATCAAAAGCATGAGTAGGTAAACAACGTGCATGGCTTTCACAACTGCAAGCCTGCTGAAAATGTCAGAGTCAGTAAGTTAGGCTCCGTTGCTGGATTTCCAGGTCTGTGTCTAGTTAGGCATTGAGTATGTTGCCCCCAGTTACTAAAAAGGCAGGGTTAACACTGGTTTATGTTAGCTTCGTGTTCTTTTTTTTTTTTTAACTTTTATTTAATAAATATAAATTTCCAAAGTACAGCTTTTGGATTACAGTGGCTTCCCCCCCCCCCCCAATAACTTCCCTCCCACTCGCAACCCTTCCATCTCCTGCTCCCTCTCCTATCCCATTCACATCAAGATTCATTTTCAATTCTCTTTATATATAGAACATCAATTTAGTATATATTAAGTAAAGATTTCAACAGTTCGCACCCCCACAGAAACACAAAGTGTAAAGTACTGTTTGAGTACTAGTTATAGCATTAATTCACATTGTACAACACATTAAGGGCAGAGATCCTACATGGGAAGTAAGTGCACAGTGACTCCTGTTGTTGACTTAACAATTTGACACTCTTGTTTATGGCGTCAGTAATCACCCTAGACTCTTGTTATGAGTTGCCAAGGCTATGGAAGCCTTTTGAGTTCGCTGACTTCAATCTTATTCCGACAGGGTCATAGTCAAAGTGGAAGTTCTCTCCTCCCTGCAGAGAAAGGTACCTCCTTCTTTGATGGCCCGGTTCTTTCCACTGGGATCTCACTCACAGAGATCTTTCATTTAGGTTTTTTGTTTGTTTTTCCCAGAGTGTCTTGGCATCCCATGCCTAAAATACTCTCATGGGATCTTCAGTCAAATCTGAATGCCTTAAGGGCTGAATTTGAAGCCAGAGTGCTGTTTAGGACATCTGCCATTCTGTGAGTCTGCTGTGTATCCCACTTTCCATGTTGGATCATTCTCTCCCTTTTTAATTCTATCAGTTAGTATTAGCAGACACTGGTCTTGTTTATATGATCCCTTTGACTCTTAATCCTATCATTATGATCAATTGTAACTGGAACTGATCATTTGGACTAATGAGATGGAATTGGTACATTCCACCTTGATGGGATTGAATTGGAATCCCCTGGCACGTTTCTAACTCTACCTTTTGGGGAAGACTGATTGAGTATGTCCCAAATTGTACATTTCCTCTCTCTCTTATTCCCACTCTTACATGTAACAGGGATCAATTTTCAACTAAATTTAAACACCTAAGAGTAATTGTGTGTTAATTAAAGAGTTCAACCAATAGTATTAAATAGATAAAAAAATACTAAATGGGATCAAGTATTAAGTTGTTCATCAACAGTCAGGGCCTTGTTGAGTTTTATAAACTTGCGTTTGGATTTCCAGTTCCCAAAGTGAGCAATACCTGGAGGTGCATGTAATTGACGTATTCTGTATTTTATTTGGCAGCCCTGGATGGAGGAACTAGTTATGCTCTTTCTTTGCTAAAGTTATTCTCCTATGGCAAAGAATCTCTCTTGCGATGGACAAGGTACTGCTGTCTTCCTTGAATGCTGCTGCAGTTGAGTTTAACTCTGCCCTCACCTGAGAGGCATGCCATCATTTCCACAAATCAGAGAGCATTTGTTAGAGCCGCAGGCATCCTGAAACACACCTGAGACACCTCTGTACCCTCAATGTAAAATCAGTCATCTTGTTGAAAATTACTGTATTCACTTGAGGGGACTATGATTTCTACATCACTTAATTTCAAGACATACTTTGGCAAGTATTTGAAGGCCTCATGAAGGCACAAATCTAAACTTCCAGGCTGTTACTGCACACAGAGAAAACCAACCGTGGGGATTTTTGTGTTCTTTTGACTGCTTTGTTTCTTACTCTACTTTTAGAAAAGCGAGGGTCTTTTCAGGTTTCAGAATTGCTAGTGCACTGACTTTTTGCACAATTGATAGTTACATATTATGTTTCCTAGTGGACTACTTAGAAGAAGTTATAAGGGAGCCTTTTCCATTGCAATCTAAAAACGTGTTTTTCCTCTGTTGAATTGTTCTGATAGAAAGCTTCAGCATTTGGGAAGTGGAATTAAGTCGTAAGATGGTGATTAAGTGTGTTGTTCTTTCCTTGGGTTTCACAGTTAACTTATAAGTTGGCTTTCCTTGACTGCTTAGCATATACGTATCCCCAGTGTATTTTAAATGTCTAAGATATGCATAGACTGGTTGCCAATTTTGTTGCAATGTGTTAAAGAAATATCTCCTATTGACTCTTCTAGTCTAGACATATCTCCTAGTCTGGTATCAGTTATTCTTTTTTTTTTTTTTTAAATCTGCCAGTAAACTGGTAAATTATCACTTAAAATACTCCGACCATTAAGGTTCAGAAATTAATTACATTTGTTCCCTAAGTTCTAATGCTGCTGCTTTTATTGTGATAGTGTTTTGTTGGGTATGTCTTTCTATATAGAATTTTTTCTGATGGGTACCTTAATTCAGTTCCCAAATTCCACTCCTTCAATCATCCTAATTCTTTATATGCTCAGCAGCTGCAGTGTCACAATGAGTTCTGCATTCGCACAGAGTCCTTGGAATTATTTCATTATTAATAAAATAATCAGATTAGGGTTGATTTTTACCTTTTCCTACTCACTGGATATTTGACTTTGAAAT